>NC_142090.1:56804061-57106130 GCF_054644295.1 Miniopterus natalensis | reverse complement strand
ATCTATATGATTTCAGAATTTCTTTGGTTTCTGCTCTAAACTACTGGTTTTAGATTTGATGTCTTTGTCTAACACAAATGCTAATGATTTAAATAACATTTTACATTCTCTAGGGTGATTAGTTATTGTTTTTTAGGTGTGTTCAATTTTCTGAATTCATTGATGCCTACCCTGGCATGAAGGCCATCACTGAATGCTGTATGCAATTTCTTAATCTTCGGGAGAAATGTAGTGATCACAGTCTTATCAGAGAGGTGTCATGCAATAATTTCTGAACAATTGATTTTTCCTAAATTTTCATAATCCATGGTATAGCTGGAAATGGCATTCTCATTTAAAATGGGCTGGAAACTTATATAGTTTATCTACTCAAATGAGAACTTTCAGTGTAGAAATTGAAAAAGTTGATTCTAAAAATCTAAGTGGAATTATTCCTCTAAATGTTTTCAAATGATAACATTAGGAAGGTTTTAAATAGGTAATTTTTCTAGGGTTTAGAAAATTATATGAATGGTAGCTGTATTGTACATACCCCAATTTTGCAGAAGTTAAGACTTAATATTTCCGCCAATCGTTGTGTGGCTGGCAGTCACTTCTGTGGAGTGTTTATAAATGTGTTTGAATCTTCTGGTCAATCTCAAAATATAATGGAGGTCAGTGTATGAACATTTTCATAGTTAGCCAATTTGGACATGAAAGAAATTTTCTGGATTTACAAAACTAACAAAAGAAATATTTTAAAGTTTAATAAAGCTTTTTGAAGTAAACACTCCTGAAGCTGAAGCATAAAAGTCTCAATGCATTTAGCATCACGGCCAAAAGCAAAATTATTTACAAAATTATAGGATCTGGGCTCTTTTGCCACCACCAAAATCCACTGGGTTATCTAGGGAAATGTTAACAGCTTTTTAATGGCTCTGCTAGCTGGGCAAATTATATACATTTAAGGGAAATAAAAAATCTTTTTTTTATCAGTCATCTCTTCTTTAGGAAATTTCTTTTACAGATACTTTGTATCTTTAGATTTCTAAATGCTAGGCTTAAGTTGATAAGTAATTTTGCTCTCAAGAAATCTAAATATTTTTGCCTCCAGTGTGGGGAACTGAGTAACAAAAGAAAAGAAATAGGAGAGAGATTTTTTTCACTGTGTTCCTTTTGTGCCTTTTATGTAAACATTCTATAAATTTATGTGTGTGTATGTGTGTGAGTGTGCCTATGTATGTATAAATTAACAATGAATGGGTGAATAATTTGATTGTGGTGACTCACCCACTAAAAGCATTTCAGCCACATAGTTTATTAAAAGGGGGGAAATAAAGTGTTTTTGTAGCCAAAAATGGAATTAAAGAAACTATCATTATTTTGTGCTTCTAGAATTCCATTTATTTTTCTTTAATATTCAGGCTACCGTTACAATAAATGATCCAATAAGATTTTAGATTTTAAGAAAAATGATCCTTCAGAGGCAATGAAAATAACCCCCTGAATAAGTAGAATTTCAAATCAAAGAGCAAAAATGGTATTCTTGAGGACCCAGCGTAGAGGAGTAGCCCACTGTAGCCCAGCGTTCAAAGCAGGGAAGGATGCTCCCAGTTGAAATAGTTGAACCCCCTTCTCATGTTAGTGACCCTTGGGATCTATTGCTCTACATTCACTATTTGTTTTCCTTACTAGTCTTCTTAGGAAAAATGACCTTTTCAAGAGCTGGCCAAACAAAGTGGGCAACAAATGCAAACTTCCTGTCACCTGTTCCTTTAATTTGGTTTTCCTGGACCCTAAGCGGCAGTTTGCTTGAAGGTTAAAGCTCATTTTAATTTTTTTAGTTTATTCATTTTTTTTAATGTGTCAATTCTGTGACTTTTAGTATATTTGTGCAACCATCACCACTGACTAATTCCAGAACATTTCATCACCCCAGAAAGAAACCCCATACCCATTTACAGTTACTCCCCATTTTTCCCTCCCCCTAGTCCCTGGTAAGTACTAATCTACTTTCAATGTCTATGACTTTGCCTATTCATGCATTTCATTTAAATAAAATCACATAATACAGGGCCCTTTGCATTTGGCTTTTTTTCAATTAGCTTAATGTTTTCAAGGTTCACCTATATTTGGCATGTATCACTAATTCATTGTCTGTGATGGTCAAATGATATTCCACCTATAGATATACCACATTTTATACTCATCAGTTAATGGATATTTGGGTTGTTTCCACATTAGGGCTATAATGAATAATGCTATGGACATTCATGTATGGATTTTTTTTAGACTTATGTTTTCAGTTCTCTTGGGTATATACTTATAGGTTGAATTGCTGGGTCATATAGTAATTCTGGGTTTTTTTAATTGAATTTATTGGGGTGACATTGGTTAATGAAATTATGCAGGTTTCAGGTGTACAATTCTACAGTACACCATCTGTACTGTATTGTGTGTTTACCACCCCAATATTCTGTTTGGAAACTGCCAAAATATTTTTCAAAGTGGTTGCACAATTTTACATCCCTACTAGCAATGTATGAAGGTTCCAGTTTCTCTACATTCTCACCACTTACTGTTGTTGATATCTCATTGTGGTTTTGATTTGCATTTCAGTAATGGCTAATTATGTTGAACATTTTCTATGTTTATTGGTCAGTTGTATACCTTTGAAAAAATCCCTATTCAGGTCCTTTGTCTATTTTTTTCGGGATTATCTTTATTGTTGAATTGGAGTTGTAAGAGTTCTTTACATATTCTGGATACTAATTCCTTATCAGATGTATACTTTGCAGATATTTTATTCCTTTCTGTGGAAAAGGATGTGGCACATTTACACCTTGGAATACTATGCAGCTATAAAAAGGAAGCATCTTTAATCCTTTGGCACAGCATGGAGGGACTAGAAAGTATTATGCTAAGTGAAATAAGCCAGTCAGAGAAAGATAAGTTCCACATGATCTCACTTATATGTGGAATGTAATAAGCAAAATAAACCGATGAACAAAATGGATCTGGAGACACAGAAGCATAGAACAGACTGAGGGATCTCAGAGGGAAGGTGGGGAGGGGTGTGTGTGGGTGGGGAGAGATTAATCAAAGAACTTATATGTTTATAAGCATAACCCATGGACACTGACACTGATCTGGGGAAGGCCTGGGGGTGCAATGGATGCGGGGTGTAGGGGATCAATGGGGGCAAAAAGGGGACATCTGTAATACTTTTAACAATAAAGAAGCAAAGAAGAAGAAGAAAAAGATTGTCTTTTTACTTTCCTGATGTCATTTGAAGCATAAAATAGCTTAATTTTGATGACATGTAATATATACTTTTTTCTTTCATTGCTTGTGATTTGGGTATCATTTCTAAGGAACAAAAAACAAATCCAAGGTAATTAAGATTTACCCCTGTTTTTACCTGTTTTAAATCTTACAGTTAAGTCTATAATACATTTTGAGTAAATTTTTGTTTCTGATGTGAGGAAAGGGTCTAACTTTATTCTTTTGTATATGGATTTCCCATAAAAAAAAAAAAAAAAAGAAGTGTGTCTGTTTGTGTATGTGTGTATATCTATATATTCTTTCCTTATTAAATAGTCTTGACACCCTTGTCAAAAGTCAATCATAAGTGTAAGGCTTTATTTTTGGACTCTCAGTTAATTTATCTATATGTCTATCTTTAATCCAGTTCCACACTGTATTGATTACTGTTGCTTTGTAGTAAGTTTTGAAATTGGGAAGCGTGAATCCTCCAAATTTGTTCTTTTTTTTCCATATTGTTTTGCCTAGTCTGGGCTTCCAGCTCCATATGAATTTTAATTTTTGCAAAAAGGGTAGAATTTTGATAGGGATTAAATTGAATTTGTATATCTATTTGGGTACTATTGCCATCTTACTATTGTCTTCCAATCCATGAGTACTAAGTAAATGCCTTTATATTTCTTTGATTTTTTTCCAATGATACATTGTAGTTTTCAGTGCACAAGCCCTTATACTTCATTGGTTAGATTTATTCCTAAGTGTTTTATTCTTTTAGCTGCTATTGTAAATGGAATTGTTTCTCAATTTTTAGATTGTTCATTGCTAGTGTATCAAAATACAACTAATTTTTGTATATTGATCTTGTGTCTTTCAACCCTGCTGAACTTTTTTATTAGTTATAATAGGTTTTTGTGGAACTCTACTGTTTTGAATGTTATGATAGTACCATCTTCTTTCTTCTATTCCTGCAGGGGTGTGTGTGTGTGTGTGTGTGTGTGTGTGTGTGCACTCGCACACACATATGAGAGAACTCAATATACTTGATCTAATTTTGACTTTTTAGTTATAAAGGTTAGATTGAACTGCATGTTATATACACCACATTGTCTTCTCCTGTGATCCCATTGTCCTAGGTAAGAGAAGTAACTATTGCATGCCCATTGTCAAGGGCACTGCTGGCAGAACTGCAACTCCCTGGCAGTGGGTGGTGGTTTACATAAGCTCAGTCATGAAGCGTGGAGTCTGATGGCAGTTTCCAGACAAAGCTTCTTAATGAGTGTTCAAGTCAATCGTGACTAAGATGGTTATGTAATTTATCATTACCTTGGGACAATTTTGAGATTTTGTGGAGGGAGGTGTGGGGGTGTGAGACATACTATTAATTATTTTGCCACTACAACAGACATAAACTCAAATGTCCTGAGCAAACAGGAGGTATGATCACCCTTGTTATAACAGATTGTGAACAGATGTATTTTCCAGTCTAAATCTGACAAAATGGAAAGGGCATTCCAGGGACAGAGGGTTTGTTACCAGAAGGTGCCTATGGGATTGGTGGTGGGGAACAAGGGTTAGAAAAGCCAGGTCAGGAAGGACACCCTACCCTGATATGGGTTAAGGGCATGGGCCCTAGAGCCGGGTTGACTAGGTTGAACTTATTCCTCTGTCCCCTATTAATCTGTGCAGATTTAAGCAAGTTTCTTAAAGTTTCAGTGCCTTAGTCTACTCAAGTACAAAATGGGTTTAATAGTAACCCTATCTCATAGTTATGAGGATCATATGAATTAATATATGTAAAGATTTAAAATTGTTCTCAACATACAGTGTATTCTATGTATACATTATCTATTAATATTGGCTACGTATCCCAGTGATTAATTTTGTATCTTGGGCAGGGATATGGGCTAAGTGCACAGTCCAGGAGCCCACTGTTTAGTGGCACTTCGACATTGGGACTTGGACAAATCCATGTCATTGACTGTGTTATAGCTGAGAGGGATCTTAGTGAATTTACTATAACCTACCTCTTCAGTGCTGCTCTGCACTGAGCCTCTGTGTTCTTTTAATTATTCAGAAGCTACTTCCACTTTCCTTTTCAAAATACAGCCCTGAGAGAGAGGGTCTCAGAAAGCTTGAAAGGGACATGAGATTAGTAGGATTCAGCATGGACTTTGTAGTATGAAATTATTAGCTACTCAGAAGCCACTTCCATAGAGTGACATGTTAATTGATATTCTGAAGTCTAATTTCAAGCTATTAAACTCTGAGAGGCACTAAGCACATGTTTTCTTTTTCCAATGGCATGTAACTGAAACATTGTGAGATTATTTTGGAGGGCCACCTGCAAATTAACATTTCTTTCCGGGTAGGATAACTCAGTAATGTTCTGAAAAAGTCAAATACAGTATTTTATCTCTCTGTTTAAGTACCTTATTATCTTTCTTATAGAAGGAACACTGAAGATTTTTAAAATTTACTTTTACCCCCTTTTTATCAAATTTGTTGGGGTGACACTGGTTAACAAAATTATACAGGTTTCAGGTGCACAATTCTACAACACATATACTAAACATTTTGTTTCATGTGTATGAATTAATAAAGACAAATTATAGAATCAAGATTATTGGAAACTATGATGAGAAAAGCTCTCCTATTGCTACAGCAAGATGTATTAGAAGATGTGAGCACAAGCTAGGTGACAAAAGACTCTCCATGACCAACCAAACTTCAGTCAGGCTCCTTTAAACTCTCTTCCCAACTAGACCTCCTCCTTTGGGCTTCTGTGTTTGTCTTTGCATCACTCAGTTCCAGAAAGAATCCTGCTAAGATTGTTTAGCCTGACCGTTCACCCTCAATGCTGATCTGCCTCCATACCTGATCAAATTTCTCAGCTCCCACCCTTGGTAACTGACCACTCCTGGTCTGCCTTCAGCAAGAATCCCCCTTTACCCCTGATGTTTCCTTTCAGGAATTTTCCATCCACTGATGCTCGCCTAGCTCCTCATTTATAAATCCCCACTCGTCCATATATTCAGAATTGAGCACAGTTCTAAAGGGACATCTTTTCCCAGTATTAAACAGTTCCTGATTAAAAACTATTTTTAGAGCTTTAACTACTGTCCACCTCTGGTTTTCTTTGATGCAGGCAAGCTTGAGCATAACTTAACACATATTTGTCAAATATCATTATGTTCTTTATCCATGAAATTAAGTATTATTAATAAATGGAGCTGAATCCTGCCACTGTCACGTTGCACTTGCAGGGCTGTGTTTGCTTTTGATGATGCCCATGGACCATGCATTAAGAATTAGAGAAGGAGGGGATGTGAGCATGAGGTAGAAGATAATCTAGTTTCTTGAACAAACACCATTTAAAAATTGGTAAATGAGACAATAGTTATTGCTTAAATCAGGGATGTCACTGCATGGCAGTTAGGATGTCCTCCCTATACACCTCCCTCTGTCCCTTGGCTTTGACTTAGACCAAGGACCTGGCTAGCCCAAAAGCTGCTTCAGCCATAGTAGAAAACAAAATAGCCAGGGAAGGTCAGTGAGGGTGAGGAATTGTCTCAGCTCAAAACTGGGTGGAGACATGGTCAAGAATCCTTCTATTTCTATGGCTCACTATAGATTAGGGTCCACACTGAAACAGCAGTGGGAATTCTCAGCACAAAATAGTGACCGACAAGCCAGGAGAGCTCAAGATTCAACTGCAGGATATTTCCTCAAGCCGCCTTTCCCCAGGCTGTCACTGAAGGCTTTCCTGCTTAGAGGTGCTCTGGTTGAGTCAGAGGAGCAAAGGCTTTGGGGCTGAGGAATCTGCGGTCCCCCCTACCAGCTCTGCTGCCCATTAACTACCAGAATAGGATGCATGTATATAAAGTGTTCCCATAAGCCTCAATTTTCTCATCTACAGTCATCTACAGACAGGGTACTGTGTGAAAGGAGCCCTTTATTATTTATCCAGCAGAAATGATTGAGCACCTACTCTGTGCCACATATCAAGCTAGGCACTGGGATACAGCAGAAGAGCTTACAATCTCGTTGGAGACAAACAAAAACAAATGGAAAAACAAATAGTGTCATTACGAATTGTTTCAGCAGCTATGAAGTGCAAACAATAACACAGGGTGCAGCTATAGACAGTAACTATGGTACCTTCCATCAGATGGCATGATCAGGCTGATGAACCTGTAAACTTATGATTAAAAATAGCCTTTCACCCTTAACCTCATGTTCTCAGCCTCTTAGGGAGAGTGTCCTTGACCAGGGCAAAAGAATCTCTGAGGCCTGAGGTGTGCCATGAAGTAAAAATGTCCTGATCATGTTAGGTGTGACCTGTGGGTTATGAAAAGAAATTTGGATTTGTATGTAAACTGGGTGAACAGTGGGTTGCCACATGGTTATCACCAAACCTGTGTAGTGGTGGTGGTGATGATTATTCCAGTCTGACCTTTATGGGATATCACGTATGTCTTATGGAAGTAAAAGGGGGGAGTAGTACACTGTAGGTAAAAAACAAAAACAGAAAACACCTGTAAGAGCAATAATCCTATTAATGTTTTTGGCAACAATTTAGTTTGTCAGCTGTTTTTCTCAATTAAAACATAAACTGAAATGTAACAAAATAGTGCCTCCACAGAGATTATTTAAATTGTGTTATATAGCTACCAGCTCTTCATCTATTTCTTTAAGACAAAAGGGACCCTTTAAAAATGTTGCTTATATCTACTTAGGGAAATGCAATGGTTATTGAAGTAGAAGAGCAATTAGGGTAATTTCTCTTTAGATAATATACATAACTAAAAGTTTCCAGGCCTAAAGAACTATATATATTCATAATGTGACATGCCAAAATCAGGTCTAAAGATTAAATTACGTACACATAAAACATACTGTGGATGGTCAGGATAGTCAAGGAAGTAGGTTTATTCACATACACAGGACACAGCCTAAAGAGGTTGCTAAGCTAGAATTTTCTGTGTCTGAATTTTTATTAGCTCCATGTGCTTTTGTGGCTCTGTCTTCAGTATGGAGATAGAAGAAACAATTATGGCTCAGAGATTTAAGGGTAGCTTTATCCCTTAACTTCATCTCAGTCAGCTAATTTCAAGTGGAGAAAGATAGAAATCATTCAAACTTCAAATTCTTGTGATTTCTCTGTGGAAATGGTTTGTTCAATGTGAGTGTGTAAGTGTGTGAGTGGCAAAGTGGGGAAGGGAGGGGCAGGTGATGCCCAAGGGGGAGAATCACAGCATAATCATAGCCAACAACTCTTGTTAAAGCCACGTGTCTGTCCACATCAAACATGCGCATGTTCCTTAATTGACAAGATCCTAGCAACTTTCTGCAGGAAGGCTGTGGAACTAATTTACAAGTTTGAATAATTAAGAAAAATTACAGCAAGTACTTTTGCTTTGTGCAAGCATGTGAGCTTACCATGATGATTTCCACATTTCAAACAGTTAATGTGAAAACATAGCAGAACCTGGAGGACTTCACAGATAAGACGAAAGGGAACGACCTCCAAGGATCTCCACCAGTGTCCCAGGATTAGAAAATTTCTTGAGGACAACTCTGAAAGGGCATTGTTGTTAGTGCTTTTTTTTTTTTTTTTTTTAAAGATTCCTTTAAGGCAGATATATTGTAAAATTTTGGCTTTTCTATATTGTTTCATTCTCAAGGACCTGACTTTGAGATCAGGGTCATACAATGGAAATTTACAAAACTTGGCATCACACCACTGTGAGAATGTGAAAAAAAAAATGCTTTACTGTAGCAATCTAGCAGGAAAACTTATTCACATCTGACCCTTCTGTAGTGTGCAGGGACCTTGGGATTTAATCGTGATTCTTGTTAATCACTAGCATCTCCTTGGCTTTGTTTCTTTACTTTTCAACAGTGCTCTTCAGGGTTGGTGAGGAGTTACTAATCAAATACCTACTAAACCAGAATATTCTTCTCACCTGCACAGCTTTGAAATAAAGGATCTCTTTCAGTGAAGTTCTCTAGACAGCTGTAGTGACAAAGCTGCATACAGTGACCTTTCTAAACCTCAAATCTGATTATATTACTTTCCTATTTAAAACCCACGGTTTCCCATTGCTCTTTAAATGACAGCCGTACTCCTTAACACAATTTACCAGGCCTCACATGTTCCCTGCTGCTTTTTTCAATTCATCTCTCTCCATCAATCCTGGACTTTTCTCCTAGACACACCAACTATCTTCCTTTTCTAGTACACCTTGGCCTCGCCCCTCTAACCTCCTGCAAATTTGCTACCCAGAAATCTCTTTTCCCTTCTCCATGCCTCCATCACTCCTACCTTTGTCCTGGTTACAGGTTACACGTCCCTTCTATAAGATGCTCTCCTTCACCCCCTAGCTGACATGAAGACCTTTCCTATTTGCTTCAAGGCCTGTGTTTTCAATGTCCCAGCATCTTTCCTACTTCATCGCATGCCTCTGTATTGCCCTGTAACTTGTTAACTCCACTGGAGTAGGGATACTGTATTTTTCACTTATTCTGGTATCACTATGCCTCACCCAGTGCCTAGTACAAATTGGTGCCCCCTAAATGTTGTTTGAATGAGTGAATACATAAATGAAGTGATCCATCCTTGTGTAATTGTACCAAATTTTAAATATATACACTTAGAAATATAAGGTAATCCAATAATTCCTTCTATTCCCTTTTTCTGATATTTTTAACTTTTCCCTCTCTATCAACAACTTGCTGTTTGTCACCCAGAGACATCAATGAAAACTCCTAATTTTAATTTATAAAAGTTTCCTTCTGAGTGTGAGCTCCTGCTAGACAATAAATGTATCTGTTTTGGCTTTGCCCAATTTTTTGGAATAATCTCACTTGCTAGGTCCATTTTCTTAGCAATCTGATTTTTACTGCCTGATCTAACAGTCTATCAATACGACTCCCTCAATACTGAACAGGTGAGGTTCTCTTTGGCAAATCTAATGGCCTGTTCTCATCCCTGATCCCACTTCATCGCACTCCAGGGACAACCTTTGTGTACAACAGATACAGCTGACTTATTTATTTACTTGAAGGACCGAGTTATGGCAGTGCAAACTCCCACTGGCCTGATTGTCAGAAAATCAGCTTCAGAATGTTCCCAGTTATTTATTCCCAAAGATTGCCTGTCCAGGGATGAATTTAGAAAACCAGAACTTCCCTCTTTCCCTCTTTTCTTGTCTTCCCCTCTTGTTCTATTTCTCCCCCTTCAATGCTAAGCCTCAGGGAAACCTCTCTTTGCTCCCTTCTGCCTGGAGACAACTAATGTTCATTCCAAGGTGCTGATTCCAGATGCTCCCAAACATCCAATCCCCAGGGTGTGAAGTGCTGTTTAGTGTCAGCAGGAATAATCAGAACAGAGCAAATGGCTTCTTCAGTGCTACAGCGTCTGTGTCACCTGTGTCTGTATCCACAGTCTCACAAAATCTCTCTGAAAATTTCTCTCTGCCTCTAGCCATCACTCTTTGCCCAGTATGTCACCTGGCACGGTCTTTCCCAGAAAATACTATGGCCATCCCTCCTAGAATTCCCTCTTCTGTATACATACAAAGCCAAACCTATTCCCTATATAAAATCAATGTTATATAATCCATTGAACCTCTTTCCACTCTCCCTGTTGCTCTCTTCATCCAATTGAAATTTATTCTTCTTTTCCAGGAGACATTACAAACACTGTAATGCAGATCAGCATGAGTAACCCCATGCTGTGTGAAGGGGAGAGGGAGGTGTGTTTTGTAGCACAATATCCAGGTCCTCTTCTACTCACACTGTGTGTTGAAACACACCTGTTGCACACTAACAATAGTACATAAGTTTTGAAAGTGAAGCAAAATTGCATCAGGCAGAAAAAAGTTCATTATCTACAGTCGATCCTCATTTACGAATCCTGTATTTGAGAATTCGCCTACTTGCTAATATTTCTTTGTAGCCCTGACATCTTTCATGGTCATTCTTAGACATGCACAGAGGGGAAAAATTTGAGTTTCCCAACAAGCACATTCCAGCTGAGCTCAAATGAGGTGATTCTGCCTTCTAGTTTCAGCTCTCATCTTGTAAGCAAGTGCATTTTGTGGTCCACTGAGTGCCATGCTTTTTATATTTTTGCTAGTGATCTCACTGTTTAAAACACACCCACAATTAGTGATGGAATACTACCTAGTGTTCCTAAGCACTAGAAGGCTATGATTTCCTTTATGAAGAAAATAGGTGGTTACATAAGCTTCATTCAGGCAAGAGTTATAATGCTGTTGGCTGTGAGGTCAGTGTTAATGAATCCATATTTATTAGGGTCTTTAAACAGACATATACCTAGAACAAGGTTATGTCTTAACTGGTTGGAAACAATGTTCTGATCAGAGACTGGCAGAAACCTACCCCTGTATTTTCTCTGGGAGCAATGGCTTGGTATTTGTTAATTCAGTATTCATGGTGACCTTATAGGATATAACTACTGTAAATATCAGGAATTGACTGTATATGTAACTATAAAGTAGGTTAACTTTTGAAATATGTATGAAAGCTGCCATTTTTCCTTGGACTGTGTGCTCAGGAGTGGATGGTTGGCAGGGATGCCCATGTTCAGCCAGTCAGCATTTGAAGACATTGAAGCCTATGTGTATCTGATTAAATGGACTTATATGTCATTTTATAGCACTTTAAATTAACCCTCACAGCTTAAAAGACATTCCCACACAGAAACAAAGGATGGAAGAATACTTGTAATAAAAGAAATATAAGTGAACAAAAACAATAAAAAAGACAGAGCTAACAAATTCTGTTGTATGAGCTTTTGGTCAGCTCCTTATTAAAAGGTGAACAAATAACAATCTCATAAAATCTGACTCACTTGTTCTTCTGCTTTAAAATTAGCAAGACATATTATTTTATATAGAGAGATTTAAAATTGCTACTATATATATATGATGGTTCACATCCTAAATTGATATTTTGCCTTTGGATATTCATAAAAGATAGTTGCCCATGTTAATCAGTTATACATTTATAAATCATTTATATTATTAAAAACTTTTACTGATGGGATGAGAGACCATTGGAGTAATACAGTTAAAATATTACTGTTGCTATATAATATTTAATATATATACCAGCATATACTATCCAATATATACCACTATACCAGTATATTATATATATCAGTATATAATATACCCTTATAGACTGTCCAATATATTGGAGTATTATAGTTGGAGAGAAGAGGCTACAAGAAACATTACTTTTTAGAAAAGGAAACATGACTTATAATTTTAGTTTTAAGTGTCTATTTGAAATTAAAACTCTTGCAGCTGTTCAAGGTCATCAATTCTTAAAATTATGGGAAGTTTAGCCCTGGTATTGGCAACAGTCCTTGGAAGCTTTATTTTTTCTCTCTTGTATTTATTCCTAATTTGGAATTCAGCACTTTAGCCTCAAACGTCACTTATACTTTAGACCATAATACCTTCTCTGTGTATGTCTATAGAGAAAAAAGATAAGGAAAGGAAAAACCTTTTAAAATTCTTTGATACTTTTCAAAATATTAGTCCAAACCAATTGGCAAAACACATAAAATGCTAGGTTGTTACACCCCTGCAGGAAAATGTGAGGTCTTCAAGAGAGTTAATCAACAGAACTCTTGATGTGTTTGAGAGTGTTGCGAAATGGATTTTTGTATTTTAACAACTTTAGGAAGTTCCTGGAGAATGTGTACTGTGCAATCATCCCCTTGTGTGTTTCTTCGCAATCTAACCTGTGAGCTTCTCACCTGATGTGTAGGTTCAGCTGTTTACCCTCCTGTGCATAGAGTTCTCAGCAAATCTTCCCCTGCAGGACAATTTTAACATCCTGAGAGATACCAGTTTGTCTTATTCTCACTCCTGTGGGGGAAAAGGGTTTAACTTACCTTCCAATCCCAATCCAAACACCCTCAAATTTACATTCTCACTGGGTCAAAAGAACAGATATTTCAGTTCTGAGATTCCTTGTATGCTGGGGAATTAACAATTTATTTTGTTTTAGGAGCCAGCAAGGAGCTAACCTTCAGGAAGACATAGGTCCTTAAGGGAGACTGGCTTTGCCCTGTAAAGGCAGGGATGGAATTTTCAGAATGGAATTGAAGACAACACAGGATGGGAGTAGAAGGACAGGATTCAGGCTGAGGGCTTCTAATAACCAGGTCCTTTGGGAAGCATTCTGAGGATGGCAGGGCTCAAAAGTGAGCTACACTTGTTACCCTCTGTCAGCTGCCCTCCCTATACATTTTGTTTTCTTCTTGAGTTCCACTGCCGGTGGCCCCTAGCTCAACTAATGGGAGACAGTGGCAGGTGAGAAGAGTAGAGGAGAGAGAAGTCCAAGTTTTCTTCCCTGATCCCTTCTGCAGGGTGCATGGCTGTGGCTGTGTCCCCCTACCACTCTAGCTGTGGGGCCCCTCCTCCATGATCCAGCTCTCACTGGGCTCCTACAAAACTTTTTTCTACTCCTTTAGGCCTATGGGTTGTATTGTCTTCCTTCTGGTGCTAGCTTCTGGGAGCTTCAACCTCTCTTGTGGGTTCCTTTAATCTTGTCCATACCTCTATAAATATTCCTTTCAATGAGCTATTTTTAATTGAGTCATTTGCCTGAGATTCTGACTCCTTCCAGAACCCTGACTGGAACAGGGCCTAGAGAAGTTGGGTGCTAGCATCTTGTGTATGAGTTAGCTTGCCTTAGATGTATGACTGCTCTTTTGCTGAAGCTTGGCACACTCTTAGCCCATCCATGAACACCAAATAGTACCAGACAATGGGAGACAATGGCAGGTGAGAAGACTAGAGGAGAGAGAAGTCCAAATTTTCTTCCCTGATCCCTTCTGCTGGGTGCATGGCTTGGCTGTGTCCCCCTACCACTCTAGCTATAGGGCCCCTCCTCCATGATCCAGCTCTCACTAGTAGAAAATGTCAGTACATCCAGATTTCTTAAGACCTTTTACAGGGAGTAGAAAATCCACACAAATGACCAAAATTGAGTTTAATCACTTGACCCTGATTTGTGACATATTTTTCTGCTCAAGTGCCAAGGAGCAAGTGCATGCCTGCTTAACTCATTTCTAAAGCATACTTTTAGCTCTCATGTAGAAGTGCGATCTGAATATGACCAATGCTTTTCTATGAGTCACTGAAGGTTGGTTTCATTTACATCATTGTTTATGGCTACTCTGGGGTTTTGAAAGAGATATCATGTTGTCTGATTGTTAGAATCAGACTGACCTAGGTTTCTATGAGCCTCTGCTCCCTGATTTATAAAAATAGGGAAATTGATACCAAAACAATATGGTTGTTTTATCTAAAGCTCTCAAAAGGCACTCAAAATGTTATTTCCCCTTCTCTTGATTGACATGTGTCCCTTTGTGCTCCCTGAAAGTCATAAAGATGAATCATGGGCTGTGGCTAGTTTCTCCTGAGTATCCAGCTTGGGCTTTGCCCGAAGGGAGGGATAATCACAATGCAGGGGCTGTGAGATTGAGTGTGTTCTCTGTTCCCAGAGTATCTGGTTTAAATCCAACTCATATTAACAATGTGATACTTGGTAAGTTATTCCTCTGCCTCTTGTTTTTCTTATCTGTAAATTGGAGATAATAATAGTATCTACTTCATAGGATTATTGCAAGGATTGAAAAAGTTCATATATGTAAAGAGCTAGAATGATATCTGGCTTAATAGATGCTCATTAATATTAGCCCTGATTATCATTTCACATTATAATAGCCTGACTAATTGTGAAGTTTAAGCATATGTCATGTCACATTATATCTCTGTCTTCTCACACTTAGTGCCTGGCACCAGGTAGATAGTAAAAGATGTGAAAACCATAATGTCTTTGGATATTTCAAGAGGAACTTCCTGAGAGCTGTTACATGAGCAAGCAGGTAGTTGATACCGCTCTATGGGCTTATATTTCCTGTAGGGAGCGTTGTTATTTGCTGCTGCCTGGATATTGGAGTAGAAAGTTATAAGCAAAACATACAGAGAAGGCAGAATGATGGGTGTTGTATAATGAATCCAACAGAGAGAGCTCTCTGAAACCTGTCTCCCCCAACATTCTAGCAGCACGTTCCAGACCAATATTTTGTTCAGTGTTCCAATTTATTTTAACTTGTCTGGCACTTTTCTTTCCACATATAAAAGGATATAAGTATAAATTGGGTGAATACCAAGAAAGGATGCATCCTAAACTCCAATTGCAGCCCTGAGTTATATGAGACCATGTAACCCCATTACTACATAGAGTTAGAAATCAAACTTCTGGGTGCTAGGGTCTTGGGGTAGAGTTAGGGAACCTGTGTAACCTATACTCTACTGATTTTGAGAAAAAGGGGGAAAGGGTATTCCCAATCTCTCAGAATACATTCTGCCTAACAATAGATCTTTGCTTGTGGCAAGTCACATTTGTTCTCATTTAGGGGCTGGATGAAGATTTATACTCATTTCCAGCTGGCACTGCACTTTGCAGCTTACCAGGTCCTATAGCATACATGATGTCACTAACACAACAGCACTGTGAAATAGGTAAGGCATTAACCTTACTTTACAGATACTAAAATGGCAGTTTATGGGAAGCTAAGTGACTTGCATAAGGATATGTAGAAATTGGGAAAGAACATAAAAGCTCACATTTTTGTACCTCATTCAGTGTTCTTTCTAGCTACCCTCCCCCCATACACACACCTACCTTACTGTGTCATTGGGATGTGATTTTTTTTTGAAGAAACAGGTGAATTTGTTTATCCACTTAATAATGAGGTGTGTCCCTAGCTGTATAAATTAAAAAAAAATTATTAAAAGAAATTTTATTCTATTTGTTAATAAATATTGAGCACCCTCTATTTGCAAGGTATTGTTCTAGACCTGGGGTAATAGAGCAATGAATGATAGATAGCAAGGTTACCCTCAGTAAGCTTCCAGTCCTTAGGAGGGGAGGACATTAAATCATAAGAACATGATACAAGGCTGTAAATATTTAGTTCTGTTATTTCTTTTACTCTCAGGTTCTGTGGATTTGAAAGAATTTCTGGTAGCTCATAGATCGAGTTTAAATGTATTATACAATATATCTTAGGGGTAGGAAAGAGAATTTATGAAAGTATATAACAGTTAGATGGTTAAAACATTATTTCAGGAAAACATTTTGGTTCTATTACAGAAGCATTTATTGTAATGATGTTTAATATAATGTGATAAATAAAATGATTCTCAACTAATATGCCCTTTATTTTTAACTACATATTTTACTTATGAAAACTATATATAGCTCTAAAACTATTCATTTTATAAAAAACGCATTTTAAAAAGTGATAATACTCAAATCCAAATGAAAATGAAGTATACACATTTATGTTATATTTTTAATCTAGTATATTCTCACCTATTCCTACAGAGGATTATCAGTGATGATCTGGGAAACCTTGACCACTGGATTTCCTGAGGGAGAACAGACCACAACTTGTGGAGCAGGGTACATAAGACCATAAAAATTTTGGGACTATCTTCCCTCCTGACTACTTCTTTCTTATATCTGTATAATGAAAGTATCACTACAGTTTATCATTATGTGCCAGGTAATGTGTGGGTGCCTCACACATATGAAATACTTGGTGTACTAAATATTTTCATATGTATATTTCCTCAATGTGACCGCCTCAGCACCCTTGTGAGTTTGTCTAGGTAAGCATTATCTCCCCATTTTACAGAGAAGGAAATTGAAGCTTTGAGAATTTTAATTACTTCTCCAAAGTCACGGAGCTTGTAAGTGGAAAAGATATAACTTTTAATCAAGTTACTAACTTCCAAGCTAGTTTTGTTCATCACATTTTACTACTTGTTTGTGTAATGTTTTATTTTGAAATCTCAGTAAGAAAAGGTCTGTTTAGCTGTTGTCACGATCATGCCATAAAATAAAGCAGACTGAGCATGGGAGCTAATGTACTGAAACTTTGAAATCCTGGGAAGTTGATGATTCTTTTAGCAATTATTGTATATGTCTCTTGGTTTGAGATGCAAGCTTGAATTTAATGAGAGAACACACCATTGAATGCATAGGCTATCAACCACCAGACTAAGATGTATTAACAATAACCTTCGGTATTCCTAAGAGAAAATGGGTGATGTGTTGGCTGATGGTGGTGAGAGCAGGGCAGCCAAGAGAGCACTTGTGGAGAAGAGCCTAGCAATGCCTGGTGAGACACCATTATCTTCCCAGACTCCCAGCATCCCAGATCTTTATGGGCTATATGTACCCAGCACCCAGCACCCAGCACCCAGCTCTCATCCGGGGTGGAGTTTACTGTGGAGGAACCTTATTCTGGGCATACAAACACAAGTGGCAGTGAGGTGGCAGAGTTCCAGTCCTCCTGGTGGTGCCCCGAGCACTGAGGGTCGGTCATCACAGTAATGTAAGAGCAGGTGAGAATCAGAGAAACAACAAAGAGAAATTTTCCAAGGGTTTTTGTCACTTACTTGCTACCTTTTTGAGCCAGAGGAAGGAATTTGGAGATAATGATCCATTAGAGAGCTGTTATGCATAACAGGTAGCAATCATTTACTCATTAGTTAAATTTGTTGACCATGCTAAGGTTATCCAGATGGGCATGTATATTAGATAGAATTCGTAGTTGCATGCTACAGAAACACAACCCAAACCAGTTTTTTTTTCATAAAAATCAAATAGGGGTTTCCCTATAAAACACGTAAAACTTGAAAGTCATTGACTGTCTCCTCTCTCTCTTTGGGATACCACACAAGAAACCAATTAAATAGGAGCATTAAGTGAGCAATTTAGAATTTCCTGATTATGAGATGAAAAAGGAAGGGAGAGCTTACACCATATACCACATAGCACGTGGCTTGGAAGCCCTATTCAACTTTTTTTTCCAAAATTTCTTTTGACTCCACCCCATTGTGTATGAGGTATGTGGGGAAGCCGAGCAGATGAAATAGTCTATGTGGGAGGAGGGTGTCCCAGTGCTCTGGGCTTCAGTATTTGCCTCTTGGATTTTCCTTGGGCCTTGGAAATTCCTCTTTCTCTCTCATTATAGAGAACAATTCAGCTCCTCACTGGCTCCTTCTTCCGAATGTTCACCTCCAACTCTGTGTTTGGCAAATAGAAAAACTTTCAGTTACTAAGGCCTGCTATCCTTAGAAAGCTATATGGATTTATTTTTTTAAAAAAATTAGACATTTTCTCTTGTACATTTTTTCTTAATTTATATCTAGTACTCTTCTCATACCAGAAGAATATTTGGTCATGATCGTGCCTGATACTTTTAATTATGATTCTCTTTCCAAAAATATATCCTTTATAACATAATTTAAGGAAAATATTAAAAAAAATAAATGTGTCCTTTAAAATAAGTATTAAGTTCTATTAAAATGCAGCATACACATCAGAACTGTGTCAAAAAGAGTGCAAAGGATTTACAAATCATACTTAAATTTTCTTGGAAGGAAGGAAGGCCAGCCAGGCCCTGTTTGTTTCACCTGCAGAAGGCTGACATGCTGGTTATGTGGTGGCCGACACTTCCCTGTCTGCCGAAGCACCAGAATGTTACGGAACAGACACCAAGGCACAAAGTGACAGTGGCTGCGCTGGGAAGCAATCAGAATACCAGGTCCTAGTTCATGCTCATTACATTTCTTTATGCCAGCTAATATTCTAATATTTTATTAGCATTTCACTACATTTAGTAAAGAATAAAACACGAAACAAATCTAACTTGCTTATCTCTGTACATATTTGGAGATATTTTATTCAAAGATATATAGCTGTAAGCAGCTGTCGGGGCCACACTCTTCTGTCAGGGCCACTGTGTCACCGGGAGCCGAAGGAAGATGAGACATTTTCTTTACTTGGCCCAGTCGGGCCAAGTGTGCAAGGGAGACAAGCCCACACTCTCTCCGGGTGGTGGCCAGCCTGGTGTACACCAGGGACAAACCACACCCTGGGGGACAGACCTCCCAGGGAGACAAACCACCCAGGGGGACAACAAACCACAAACCACAAACCTGCACCTCTGAAAGTCCTGGGCCTTTCTTATAGGACCCAAGACAATAGTGGCACTCAGCCAACGATGGGTCAGACATTAGTGAACTCACAGGGCATCTGTCATGACTCTGCTACATCAGGTTTCCACAACTTCGGCCTCTGCCACGAGGAGGTGGCGAGGAAGCCTAAGGGTTTTCACTTTCCCTACAGCAGCAAAATAAATACAGTTCTCAGATACAAACTAAGAAAATTAGTTGGGGTCAGACCAACCAAATACTTCTTAATATTGTTTTTGACCACTTCATAATGATCTTAGAAACACAAGCCTAGAATTTTTTCTAATAACAGATTACCCCAGTGAACATTTATAATGCATTTTATTAAGGTATCCAACTATGTAATGCCATTTATTTTTTGAAATATTATAAACCCTGGAGATTAAAATATTTTTAGTTATTATCATTAACCTAACATTTATGATAATGACAACTTTCCTTCTGATAATCTTTGAACATTTCCTACTTGTTTTTTGCTTTTTTTTAAAATCCCACTTGCTGGTTTCTTTCCATTCCGTTTTCCTTTTAATGCTCATCTCTTTTCTTCTGGTATGTCTGTGTGTGTATGTCTATGTGTGTATGCCCACACACAGAAACCTAATTTTTTAAAGGGAAGTGAATTTGACAATCCCATCAGGGACATTTAAAGGATGTTTTTGGATTCAGGATACTGTGGTTAAAAAGTGTACAGCACACTCACTTTAAGATAATTCCACAGAGATGTCCTGGATTAAGGAATGCTTCCAAGGAATTAAAAACTTGTTTTGTTACATTCCAGTTGCATATAAATTCTCTCTTCCCTTTTCTTTCTCCCTGGCCTATGACTATAATTTAAGGCGCCTCAGATTGATTATTAGAATAATGAAAATCAGAGACTAGAGAACTTATCCTATCTCCCAGTGCTCTGGAGCTTATATTTTAAACCATACTGAGAAATCCTGTTTCTGAAATGCGTCATTCTAATTTATTCAATATTTTATGTATCTCCTTACTCATGCTTTAAATAATTTCTGACCACCTCTTCTGTGCCAGGTACTTCTAGGCCCTTTAAATAGATGAATAAAATACAACCACAAACTCCAAGGAAATGTGAGTCTAGTGGGGAAGCTCCCATTTTGAGTGTGTTTTCAGGGGCAGCTAATTCAACTGCTGGCATGAAAGGACTTTAATAGCCACATAATCTTAGCAGGCAGTGTTGCGTATGACTACCGGGGTGTATCTAGCTTAGTTTTCACGAGGGATATTTCAGATAAAAAAATATTTTTAAAAAAGTAACTAATCTCTGATTTGGATTAAAATCTGGGACATCTGTGTAGCTCAACCCAGTGGGATAATCACTAATTCCTGATCCCTTCCTTTTTTGCTCCATATTATAGCCACAGACAATCTGCAGGCTGATCAGAGACCTGTGTAAAAGGTTTGTGCTAAGATGCTTGTATTACATTGCACTTCAAAGTTGGGTTAGAGTGTTCAATAAATTGAATTTTCTGTCTCTTCTATTTTTTGTTCTAGAACTCTGCCACATCGGATACGTGTGGCTCCTACCCTGTAGTGGGAAAACCTGTACCTTGAGTGACAGCAGCAGGCCTTTGAAGTTTCATGAAAAGCTTGTGTCGATTTCCTCTGTTCAGTGTAGAGGGTAGGGTGCATCTGGCTCATCTAATTTAGGCACTTAAAAGTCAGCTCCCAGTTCCACTTTTCAAAACCATCTGAGATCCTTTTTATTTTCCAAACCCAGGAGCCCTCCGTGAAATCACTGGGGTTGGCAGAAAATATCTGAAGAAGTGAGGTTAGCTTGTTGTTGGCAAGACATTTTTCTGAGACCCGGGCAAGAGAAAAGCAGCTTCCTCTGGAGATATTTTTACAGATGTAAAAAAAGACATTTTGAAGTGTGGGGAAAGGGAAAAATTTCCCCTTCCTTCCTCTGGTTCTTCTGGCTTGTTGAATAATCCAATCCACATGAGACAGATTGGCAAGGGAAAATCAAATTTAATTCTGTGTGCAAGGGGACCCCACATACATGAGAGAATCAGAGACAAAAAGAGAAAATGAAGTATATATGACATTCTGAGTTGGGGATGAAGTAAGGCATCTTGGAGCTTCAGAGGGTCATTGCAGGTGTTCAGTTATTAGTAGTTTGCCTTCCATGTAGATAAATCAAAAACAGTTATCTCTGATAATGTCTTATTATGAACAACTTCCTTAATTCAAATTTCTCTAGGTATGTAGGAGGTAGGGGTCACAAGTTTCTATTAAGCCTGTAGGGTTTCAGTTGCCTCTAGCTCAAAATAATCCACAGACCAGAGACTCATCTTAAGTGACTCATTCCGAAGTCCCACAGTAGGCTTTTGTGGAATTTATATATTTGTTACAAGACATGAGATGTTAAATATTCTTCCTAAAATTATGTAAAAATTAGTACATATTTAAGTACTTTTTCTTTCAGTTTTTTTCTTTTTTATGGAATTTATTGGGGTGACATTGATTAATAAAACTATATAGGTTTCAGGTATACAATTATATAATATATCACCTGTATATTGCATTGTGTGTTCACCAGCCCAAGTCAAATCTCCTATCACCATTTATCTCCTCTATACCCTCTCCTGCCTCCACCCACCCCCCTTTCTTTCTGGTAACCACCATACTATTGCCTGAGTCTATTAGTTTGTGTGTATGTGTATGTGTGTTTTCGCTTAATTCCTTCATGTTTTTCACACAGTCCCAGCAGTCAGCCTGTTCTCTATTTATGTGTCTGTTTCTATTTTGTTTGTTAGTTTATTTTGTTCATTAGATTCCACATATGAATGAAATCATATGGTACTTGTCTTTCTCTGACTGGCTTATTTTACTTAGCATAATGCTTTCTGGTCCATCCATGCTGTCCCAAAGTGTAAGATTTCCTTCTTTCTTATGGCTGAGTAGTACTCCATGGTGTAAATGTACCACAGTTTTTTAATACACTCATGTACTGATGGGCACTTGGGCTGCTTCCAAATCTTGGGTATTGTAAATAACTCTGCAATGAACATAGGGGTGCATATATTCCTTCAAATTAGTGTTTCTGGTTTCTTTGGATATATTTCCAGGTGTGGAATCACTGGGTCATAAGGCAACTCTGTTCTTAATTTTTAATGTAAATCCATATTGTTTTCCACAGCAGCTGCACCAGTCTGCATTCCCACCAACAGTGCATGAGGGTTCCCCTTTCTCCACACCCTCGACAGCACTTGTTCGTTGATTTGTTGATGGAGCCATTCTGACAGGTGTGAGGTGATACCTCATTGTGGTTTTAATTTGCATCTCTCTGATGATTAGTGACTTTGAGCATTTTTTCGTATGTCTCTTGGCCCTCTGTATGTCCTCTTTGGAGAAGTGTCAATTCAGGTCCTTTGCCCATTTTTAATAGGATTGTTTGTCTTCCTTTTGTTGAGTTGTATGAATACTTTTTATATCTGCAAAGTGTCTTTTCCCATGTGACACATGGATGGGTTTCAGGGATTCAAACGCAGATATTTTTGACTGGGGGGGGGGGCATGCACACACACACACACACACACACACACGTACGTTATTCTGCATATGATAGGGATATTAGGAATACTAGATTCTGTTCTGAGTTCTAGGCAAGAACAAAAGGACTTTATCAAAGTCTTTACTCTTCACCTAAAAGCTATTAAACTTATACATTGACTTGACCTTTGCTCCTACTTTGATGTGAAGTAAAGAGAAAAAGAAGCATTGAACCCCCCACACTCCCAGCTCTGTCTGATCTCACACATGTTTGAGAGCCAGTATAGTCACAAAAGGCATGTTCTGTTTCCAGGAGCAAACAATATATTCAGGGATAACTTTATCTAAATTTATACTCATAAAAAGGAGAATATCTACATGTATACAATTCTCATTACTAGACAGAATTTACCAAGAGTCTCAGACTAAAACATTTGTAATTGGCTACTTCACTGGCCTAAATTTCTTTTAAAAAATTGTGTAAAGCCTTCCTTGTATATGTATAACCAAAAACGTTCAAATGATTGATCTTTTCTTGAAAAAGGGCAGGGCCAGTCCTCAAAAGAGATTTTATTTTACCTATAGAATGTGAGGATGGTTTAGGATCATTTCTTTATATCCCATGGCAGTTTTCATACTATTAAAAACTTAAAATCAAGTCTCTATATCTTGCATTAGGAAAACTGTTCTGGCAACTCTAACATAGCAGGAGGGCTCTATTACAAATAGGATTAATTTCTAAGATATACCCCTGTTCTGTACAGTCACTCCAGAAACCTCATAGAGTATATAATTCAGCTTCATCATTTTTTTTTCTAATCCTCACCTGAGGATATGTTTTTACTGATTTTTAGAGAGAGAGGAAGGGAGAGAGAGAAACATCAATTAGTTGCCTCCTGTAGGTGCCCTGATCAAGGATCAAATCCACAATCTAGGTATGTGCCCTGACTGGGAATTGAACCTGCAACCTTTTTGTGTATGAGATGATGCTCCAACCAACTGAGCCACCTGGCCAGGACTTAACTTTTTAAAAAATTGATTTTTAGAGAGAGGGGAGAAGAAAAAGAGAGAGAAACATAGATTTATTGTCCTACTTATTTCTGCATTCATTGGTTGATTCTTGTATGTTCTCTGACTGGAGATTGAACCCACAACCCTGGCATATTGGGCTGATGTTCTAACCAACTGAGCTACCCAGCAGCGACTGTCCCATCATTTTTACAGATAATTTGAAATGGAGACACAGAAGTTAAGTAGCTTTCCAAAGATCTTGTGAGTAGTAACTACAGAATTGGTGCTAGTTCCAGTTTTCAAGACTCTCTTTATAATCTGTTTTCAGCATAACATACTGCCTGTATAGATAGAAAATCTCTTGTCAATTCTATTTGTTCAAATGTATTTCAACTTATTTGATGTTCTCTGGATTGAGGCTGTTAAATAAGGGATCTTCTTAACAAGCGCTTTGGGCAATGGCAGAACCAGGAGAGACTAGCGGTGATTGATACAGTTATTTATACCTTTAAGATATCTCTAACTGCACCTTCTTTTGGAGGCTTATTCTAGAATTTCTAATTTCAAGTGTCACTGTTACTTAAGCTTTCTAAGCCTTAAAATATCCTTATTTAATAAACAGGGACAATATTTATCAAGGCTTAGTAAGAACTCATGAGGGAATGCATGTAAAACCAAAATAGGAGTTTAGTAAATTAGAATTTTCCAAGCTTTCTATGAAGAGGTTATAGAGCTCTGAACACAGAAGCAGATAGGCACAATTTTATAATTGTCTTAAATCTTAAATGACATACTGTGGGTCTGCAGAGCACATAGAATACCTACCAAAAAAAGAAAAAAAAGATTGAGTAAGAATGATAAAAATAATAAGAATGATAAAAAATAATTGACTGAAAATAAGGCTGTTTAAGACCTATTTTTGTGTCTTTTCTGGACTTTAACCCTTTAGATAGCTTTTCATGTTTGAAAATAATTTTAGATCTCAATATATCAGTAATATGAATGAGCAGGAAATATTAACAAGGACCCCAGATCCCCAGATAGTCCAAACATAAAAATAAGATATAAAATACAAATGTAAAAGTTGCATGCAGCCAAAATCTCATGCTCTAGCACACCTGGGAAATATTATTCCCTTTGCTATAGAGTTTAGAAAGTAAACACTGTCAGGCCTTTAAACCAAGTGGTAAAAATTTAATATAATTCAGGAACTGTACTATACATGAAATCAGAAATAAAGGCAATGGAAGAAGGAACCACTCATTTTTCTCTATTCTAATTATCTTTGTTTCAGTGGATTAGAAATGGTAAATGTAGAAGTCAAGTTGGAGATGGTCCTGAGCTCAATAGCCTGCCAAGTTAAGTCTGATAAATGGCAAGTGTGTATAATTAATACTGTCATTTTTCCCTAGACCAAAGGGCGACTGCAGTAACTATAGATTGTAATTGTCATCGTTGTCACATAAAATGTGCTATTATTAAGTTCAGGCTGAATTTTATTGCTGGGAATGCTCATAAATTGAGCGGTCAGTCATTTAAATTACCAAGTAGAGAGCTTTGTGCTTGCTCTAAAACTACTTTCTAAGACAATGTATTTGACTTTGGACCTCTAGAAACTAATTACATTTTTTGAACAGACGTTAGACAGGCTGTAACCTATAAGTGAGGATATTCTGACAGACATGTCATATACACTTATGAATGTTCCTAGGAATCTTACATTTTTATTTCCATTATTTTTGGTTTTGGAGCAAGAGAGAAATGAGGAGTGGATGTGAAATGACATATGAGTGGGAGTGATTATTTTGAAATACGCTTATAGCTTTCTTGCAAGATGCCTACCTTCCAGAGGTGATGTTGATAAAAAATTAAAGAGTCTAGCATAAAAATTATGATGGATTTGTGGTTCATGTCTTAGAGGATGATTGTGGGAGACAAATTTGAATGGAGTAGCAAGAGAAGAGGAACCAGCTAGCAGTATTTTTAGCAAAAGATTAATAATGACTAATAGGATGTTTGATGATTCCATTTATTATTATTCCAGTTTCTTTGTATAATTAAAATCACTATAATTAAAGCAACATGTATTAAACATAAGTTTGTCTGAAATACTATGCTAGGTACTCTGACATGAAAAGCATTGGTGAGACACCTGACCTTGTCTCTCGTATGTTTAATTCTATTTCTATTTTTCCATTTTAAGCATAAAGATAATACAATTTTAATCTAAAAAATACAAACAGAGGGGAAAACAACACACTCCTACCCTTTTCATATTGGTACTACTTCTATTGTCATTTTAATGCATTTCTTCTATATAATAATGAATTTTTAGTTGTAATAAGTACTTATGCAACTTTAAGTTCCATACTTTAAGTTCTCTGCATCTTTTCCATGATTTGCTATAATTACATAATATCCTGTAGATGTTCACAAAGCTGCCTAGTTCATTCTTATCATTCAAGTCTCAAATATCACCTTCCCAGACCATTCAGCCTGTTAGCTTAGTTTCTCCCCCAAATTTCAATCATATTACACTTCACAGAATTATTATATTCATAGCAGTTATTCTTGTAGTAAATAATTTTGCAGATTCATTTGCTCGTTTAATTTCTGTCTTTTCTCTATTAAAATATAGTACATACCATGACAGCAAGAGCATCTCTGCTTTATTTACTACTGTATGCCCAGCCTATAAAACATGGCCTATAAATAAATATATATTGAGTGAATAAAGAAAAATGCACTGTGGCATTCTTCCTTTGTTGGACATAATTTATTTCTACTTTTGTGTTATTTATGCATTCAGGGATAGCTTCTATGAATATAACAGTTTTCAAATTTTAGGAAAAAAAACACATTAGAAAAAGCGTAGAAAATAATTCCTAATGTTAGATAATAGCTTAAAGTGTCTGAAGATATATATATATATATATATATATATATATATATATATATATATATATATATATATTTATTTTTTTCCCCAACATTTTTTAGAAGGCTTGACCAACTGCCAACAGCCTTATGTTTGCATCTACTCTTTGTCATAGTTTCACTTCTGTATGTTATAATTTTAAAAGAGTTCCTATTAAATTAATGGTCAAAACCATTATACCCAAACTTGTTTATTTTACTTTCTTCTGATTTTAAGCAACTTTGTATTATTAATTTTGTTAGTATTATTGGTAAGTAGTGTTTTTCTTTTGTATATTTTTGTTCATTTCTCTAGTTTGATGAACATTTTCCTTCTTAATAGGAGCTCTCTGCACTTTAACCCTTTGAGCTGACAAGTTTAGTTGTATTCAATTGAACCATTATTTAGAAAAGTGACATGCTATGAGTTTAACTGGTGCAACAGGGAATGAGGTAGCATCCTTAAGACCCTCCCTGTGTGACTTGGTGAATGAGAAAACATGCCCCCCTGCTGAGCGACTGCTAAGTAGGTTATGTCAGATTCTGTGGTCAGCGCTTTTAGCTCTTCATTCTCACAACAAATCTGCAAAGTAGGTAGTGTATCCCTATTCAAAGATGTGAAACTGAGGCTCAGTGAGATCAAATATGATGCCCAAGGTAACACAGTTATTAAGTGTATTGGGGCCGTGAATTAACTCAAATATGTCTTCTCCCACAGTCTGTGCACTGTTTGCTATGCTAGGATATCACCTTTGAGATGGACATGGAGATGACTAGCAAGGCAAAGTAACATAAATGTCCCTGAGAAAGATATTGGAAATGAAATGATTTAAAAATATTGATGATATTAAAATGTACATTTTTCGATTTACTTGAATTAAGTCAGTGTCTTTTATAAGTAAACAAATACATTAACCTCTTCCTTTGTTGAATATGCAAGTCCTAAATTGGTAATAACGTGGTTTAAATTGTTAACTAAAATATAGTCATGCACCACTTCACAATGGGGATACGTTCTGAGAAAGGTATTGTTAGGCAATTTGGTCATTGCTGGAACCTCACAGAGTGCACTTACACAAACCTAGGTGGTATAGCCTGCTACTGTAATTGTGAGTGCTATACTTTTGTAGGACTGGAAGCTCAGTAGGTTTTGTTTACACCAGCATCACCACAAACACAGGAGTAATTGTGGTGTAAGCCCCAACAGTTGGCTTTTCTTTTTGAAATACAAGAGCCTGACTGAAATTTTGATTGTGCAGGGATCCATTTTAAGGAAACCCATCTCAAATGAACACATTGCCAGCCACAGGACAGATAAGGGACCAGGCCTCCTCCCCTCAGGAGGCTCCTTTGTTCTGTGGATCTTGGTCAATTTCAGTAGACCATTTGGGCTACTTGTTTTCTTCCCACACTTTAAATTCTTGCTCTTGTGTTTTAAATTTACCAATAAAGAGCGATCCTGTGAAACCTAGGACCCACCCTCCACCCCAGTAAAAGTAGAAACCCCGGCCCTTTGCTCTCCCTCTCTACCAGAGACCTCACTGTGTGCCTTCTGGCATGCCTTATATGCTCCAGGGCCTGTTAAGTGGGAATGTCTGTGGGAAACTCACAGGCCCAGTTGAGTGCCCCCAGTCCTTTCCAGCCAATAGCATTACTATCAATAGACTGAGACCTCACAAAATGAGTAAGGTTGTTTTAACCTTACTAAAGCTATGACACCATTAGGAGGCAGGCATTTTTTCAGTTTCACTTAATCTTATGGGACCACCATCACATATGTGGTTCATCGTTGACCAAAATGCCATCATGCAGTGCATCACTGTACTTTAGTCTTGCTTGTTATACAAAATATTAAAGAATGTTTTAAAGATCTACAAAAATATGCTTTGCTTTTATTATTTGGACATATGTAGGCTGCACAGTATTTATTTTCACTAAAGTTACATGATATTTTAATAGATGAGGTGAAAATTGTTTTTTCTAGGACATGTTGATAATCAAGATCTCGGCTTCTGAACTCCCAGTGGGATTTACTTACATTCTCACATTCTGTTCTTGAGTAAATCAATTTAGAGAGCACATGATTTCCTGTGCTTATACTGGCAGCATGGGGTTATTTGAACATCTCTGGCCTGGGTATTAGCATTATTGTGACAAATACTAATTAAAGACTCACATGGCACAGTCCTTTTTAAGACATAAAATCACATCCTTGCACAGACAGATGCCGTAGGGAACAGTGAAAGTGAGAAAGTAACTTTAAAAATTATTGATCTGAAGCAACCAGAGGAAAAAATGTCTTCAATAAGACAAACTCTTTAAGTTGCTCTGGATATCTAGTATACGCCTATAGTCCTAAGTGTGTATGGAGGGTGGTGAGCATCTGGGCTGAGACTTACAGAAATAGGAAATGATGGTTGTCTTCCTCACATCCTGTGGGGATCTCTTGTTTTATAACCTGAGTTAATAAAATTTTATCATAACCCAAAAATTATAGGAAATTGTACAAGTTACCTCTTGGCTACAACTTATAGAGAAGACTTTCTTTGAACTGGTCTTTTGTGCTGTTTCTGAAAAATGATGCAATAGTGCTTGATTTTGATAAATTTTTAAACTGCCCCTTTCACCTTTGGTGCCTAAATACCATAATTTACTTAAATTTGCAAATGTAGTTGACTTTATTTCTATCAAATGTGTGAGTTGATAAAGAAATAGTAGTTTATTTTTTTTAAAATATGTCTTTATTGATTTCAGAGAGAAGGGAGAGAGAGAGATGGAAACATCAATGATGAGGGAGTCATTGATCAGCTGCCTTCTGCATGCCCCCTACAGAGATCGAACCTGCAACCCGGGTGTGTGCCCTGATGGGGAATCAAACTGAGATCTCTTGGATCATAGGTTAATGCTCAACTGCTGAGCCACACCGGCCAGGCAAAATAGTAGTTTATTTTCACAAAAATGTGTCAATATTCTGGAAATAAAATGTGCTGGATGTAATGCTAAAATGAACTATCTTGTTCCAGCATTAATCTGAGCATCAGATGATGTGCATTTTGATACCAATTATACCACTGTATCTTAGATAAAAAATTTGACCTTTCTGAGTCTCCATTTCTTTACCCATGAAAGATACATGTTCAACCAGGTGATACAAAGTTATCACAGAATCCTCAGTTTTGGTGACTCCATCGCTTCCCTTTGAGGGGTAAATGTAGAAACTAGACCCTGTATTCTATAAGGAACAATCATCTTATGTTTGCATAACACAATTCCTTTGACCTTTCACAGAAGTTTTGCCTGCATTAGCTCATTGCATGGTAATAGGACTGTAAACAAGGTGGGGAAGTATTATTACCCATAAAAAAAGGTGCAGAAGCTGAGATCAATTACGTGACCAATCCAAGGCCACACAACAAATTCCAACTCAAGCTGGAGGCCCTGGCTACTATAATAAAGGCTTGATAAGTTATAATACCTTGGTATGTCAGAACACCTATTGGCTTCCCACTGAATTTGCTTCTGCTTGAGGCAAAAATGCAATTTCTCCTTAATCTGATTTGCATTCAGAATTTACTAACTAGCACTTATAACTGCATATAGAGGAAATAGAGAGCTCTCAGTGCTGAGAAAGTGTTAATAAGCAAGCAGTGTATTCATAAATTAGATCTGCCTAGATTCAGGTGATTGGTTCATGGTTGGCTCCAGGGTTTCAGGGACATCATCAGCCTGTGAGAAGTCCTTACTGACTCATAGCCCCCGTAGCTTTTTCTGTTAAGACATGTTTCTTAGTTAATACTAATGATTTTGGAGTATATATTTATGGCTAGCATTTCTGAAGAATCTTTTACTGAAAAGAGAAATGAAATAAGCTAGAGTGAGGCAGAATACTAAGAGGTCATCTTCAAGTCTTCATAGCTGAAATAAAATATAGTCCTAGATATAGGAGTATGGCAATTAAAAAGCTATTGTGAGAGGGATTGCAGATTCTAAAAATGCATGTAAGCCATCTCTTAGTAAATAGACTATAAGACAGTGAGTTGTTAATATATAAATTGCAATTTTAATATGTAGTTTTTGAAAACATGCCAATATACCATTTTGAAAATGTTATTTTGCTTTTCTGAAACAAGCCTAAGGTTGTGAATAAACTTGGGCATTTGTCAACCCCGGATTATGTCAGAAAAAGACATGGCTCAAAAGAGTGTTTTGGTTTATCTATTATCGCTTGTGTCCTGCTCACAGGAATTTATTATATGTTTATGGTTCTCTTTGCTATGGCATCTATACCATTATATTTAATATTTTTGTTTTAATTATAAAAAGCAAAGCTCTGTGCATAATTAACATATTAGTATTAATTGATTATTATAGATTTCTCTTTCCTAAACAGGGTCATATAATCTCTTTGAAGAGATAATCTTGGTGTAAACTGGTTGTTTTGGCCTATGATTTTTTACATTTCAAAGACAAAAGAATAATAATAATAATCTCAATTATAAAAATACTGAGATACCAGAAATAATTTTGAGATTTGAAGGAGTTGAAAACTTCCATGTGTAAGTTTCTCAATTTATATAAATAAAATTTTACAAAAACAATTCTTATTTAAGGCATTTATGGCTCTAGTAAAATCAGAAAAAGACTTCTCTTGTTTTTTAAAGTAGGACGAAGCATTAAACTGAAAGCTGGGGTGCCCAAGTTCTAATGCCATCTTGTTTGTACTTGGGCAAATTTCATTCCATCCTATGCTATTAAAGCACTTTGTAACAAGGAAACAAAAACCAGTAAAATAAAGCCTATGTTATATTCGAGGAACTTGGAAGAAAATTGAAATAGAAATTAGATACCCTTCCTCAGGCATGGAAATAAGCACCTTTGTTATGACTGTAAGAAATTTAGTGATCTAAAATTGTTATATTTCCTTTAATAATTTCATGATGGTGGTAAGGAATGTGGATTTAAGGGAAACAGACACAAATGTTAGGCATGATCTGGAAGAGCAGGAGACTAACTGGGATGTCCTGAACCTTTATTTAAACATGCACATCAGACCCAAACATCTGTCTGACTTGATTAGGGGGAAAAAAATCAATCAGGTTAACTAGACAGTTCAGACAAGTCACAGATTAGTCAAATAGTTCTTATTTGGTTAAATAGATTAGCTAATATGTTTATTCAGTCATCAACTGTTTTGTTTTTGGTTTTGGTTTTTGAGCATCAGATATATGTCATACAATGTGCTATAGACACAAAGATGAAGCAGATATAATACTTGCCTTTAAGGATTTCACAGATCAGGGCTGATCCAACTGTAATCTAAGGTATTGAGTTAAGTGCCATCTAAATTGAACCTGCTGTAGACAGATGCTTTGGTTAACTCAGCAGGGCGAGTTGAGGAACAGCTGACATGCATCTAAAGGGTGAGACACTTCTGATCAAAATAAAGGAATTTCAGGGAAAAAACCCCTGCAGAGGGGTTTGGGATCTGGAGAATTTGTTGGCCCATTTATTGTTTTAATTCTTCAGTCTCAACCCAGATGGCATTTAGCCAGGGCTGAGAATAGTAGACTTTGTTTCTAATATATTTTTTTTTACATTTAATGACCTAAATTTACTGGCTTCCTTTCTGCCTAGTACCATGCAGAGACTGTTCCTTTTCTTGCTTTTTGATTAGACAGAAGGACAGAAAGTCAGGTGAGTACAGCAGATTGTTCACATTTAAGTAACATGACTAGTTAACAAGGAAGGGGGGTAAGGAACTACTACTTCATGCATTAAGATGAGGTGCTAATGAAGACATCACATATCTTACAATGTCAGTAATAACACTCAAAGTTGATCAGCACTATTTATATTCAAAGATAGGTAAATGAGATCCCAACAAGAGTTGAAAGAGTGTTTTTAATTTAGGCCTTGGGTGTAGACCCCAGCATGAAAAGTTTTGGAAAGATTTTAAATGCCTTTCTTTTAGTGTTCTTGGTATTTCCCCATTCATATTGTATAGAAACGTGAAGAAGGAGACGTTTGTGTATTTATGATAATTCTGCACTGAGGCCTTAGTATTCAGCACGAGACCAGGTTGAAATGTGTGCTAACAAAATCCAGCTGTTACAGAGGTATAAAATCACCATGGCTTTCGGTCTTCGGATGGTGGCCCTGGGGATTTGCAGGGATAGCACTTTAATCAAAGGACCAGCTAATGGACTGTAATGGCACTGGTGAAAGGAACAGCACAATACTCCCAGGAAGGCAAGAGATTCTGTCAGATTGCTCAGGAGAGGGTGAAGGTTTTGTCTTTCCTCTAAAGCAAGAGGGGATGCTGAGATTCAATTTAAAAATTGTCTAGTTTGAAAGTTCATTTTTAAAATGTATGTCATGTCTGACTTGTTAAGATTTTGCTGTATTTTTTCTGCCACAAAAGTAATTATAATCTTTTATACACTCTTACATTCAAGTGTTTCAGACACACCTGCATCCACTATTAGCTTATTAGTTACTTAGATATTAGAATTATTTAAATATTTATTTAGGTACTAGATTAACTGTAGCCAGATGCTGCTCTAGAAACCATCTGTCATGTTAATGCTCTGTTGCTCTTTCTGTCCAAATCCCAGTGTGGGTTACATAGTAGAATTGAATTAATTCATAAACTTTTAATTTAATTTTGCTGGTTTCACCAGTAAGGGTTGCCAGCAGATTCTGCTTTTATTGCTTTGCCTAGAATTTAATAGAAAAATATCTGAAAGGTGTGGGGCAAATTGTATAATCAGTAAGCCTGAAGCAAGCATATTTGAGTCTGAGTGGGTTATGGAGAATTAGTCTTTATTAGCACTCTTTTTTAAAGGATATTTTGGATTATTTGAGAGGGAGAGCAAAATAAGGAAGAGAGGAAGTGAGTGTTAAGGTTACAAAAGTCATCATGATACAATAATCTTGATTTGGGATCTGGGTTTTGGTATACCAGGAAAAGAGGCCTTTGGAAGTGGGAACAGGATGAATTTGAGATGAAGGATTAACAAATTTAAAGGTGCTCAGATGGCTTCAAAGAAAATAAAACCAAGGTATTGTCATTGGTTTCTATCAAGGGATTCTATTTTACTTTCTTCTGAAACAAGCATTAAGATATTGAAGCAAAAACCTAAGAGATTATGGTGTATTAACCAAATGAATACTTACTAAGTAGTTTTTGCATTCAAAGTTCAGTTAGGCAGTCGTGGTGTATAAAAGCTCTGAAATCAGATACTTATAGGCAGGGTCCACAAACTATAGTCCCCTGGCCAAATCTGGCCACTATCTGTGTTTGTACCACCTGGGTGGCTAAGAGGTTTTTGTATAATTTAATGGCTAATATAAAATCAGAGAAATATTTAGAGACATATGAAAATGATACGAAATTTAAATTTCATTGTCCATACAATAATTTTTTTGGGAACATATCAACAGCCATTTTATTTTCCAGTTGTTAATGGCTGCTTTCCTGCCTCAAGAGCATAGTTAAGTAGTTGAAACTGTGATCTGCACAGCCTAATGTGTTTACTCTTGGACCCCTGATAGAAAAAGTTTCTGAGCCCTAGTCTAAAATAAACCCCAGTTCTGCTTTTGCTTAATGTGGGATTCAGTGATATTACAAGCTAAGATTAATTGAGGACTATTTTGTGTCTAGCATTTTTCTCAGAGCTCTACACATCTCATTTCGCCCTCACGACACTTTCATGAGATAGCTTCCATTTTTATGCATATTTTAAAAGACGAAACTGAAGCATAGTAATGTTAAAAAACTTGCCCCTAAATCACATAGCTATTAAATAATTAAATTGAGATTTGAACCCTGGCAATCTGACTTTAAATAATATGCTCTGTACCAGCGATATTCAACCGATTTTTTAACCAGTGTGCTACAAGAAATTTTAAAACATGCAATACCTTACTATTTAATCAGGGACACTGACCTCTTTTCCCTTAGATTGTCAAATAAAAAAATGACAACAGTTAACACAACAATAGCCATACATTGTGATTGCCCTGTCTTGAACCATAAATATATAGACCATATAATAGAGTTGCATTTTATTGGTCATATTGCATAAGATTGTGTCTGATTGGTTAATTCTTGGTACTAGAAGTTCTTATATACAAGTATTGGCACCTGATTTTTGAAAAAGTAACTTTGGAGCAAAAAGGGTAGGTAATTGTTGTTATTATTTTTTTGGTAAAGAAATAATTATACCTTTTTTTTGTCAGATTGACAAAAGATATATTTTTTGGTGTGCTGCAGAATTTTAGTAATTCATTTATGTGTGCCATGAGATGAGAAAGGTTAAAGATCACTGCTTTACGCTTTCTAATTCTTAATTTCTCTTCTATGATAGTAATACTTTTAAATATATAATTATTCTTTGGATTGAATTTGTTAAAATATACAAAGCCTGTGGCACACACATAAAAAAAAAAAAAGATACTTTATATGGTAGTTCCTCATTTCTTTCTACCCTGTATGCCATTTTTTCCCCTTAAGGACCTTCTAGTTGTTAACATATAAATTTAAGATCCTGGATCCAGAGATTCTGGAAAGGAAGCTAAAGATATATTTTATGAAAAGGAACTCCAGGTTTTTTTAGTACATATGATCAGGGTGACACTGGAGAAATCCTGGGTTACTGAGGATTGAAGAGGGAAAAGAGAAGATTCTGCCCTCCAAAAAGATTAAAATTGTGTATGTAAAAACATAAACATTATAATGAATGCCCTAATCCAAGGTTATGAACAAGTTCTAAAGAAATTTAGAGGAGAGAGCGCTTGTTATTTTAGGAATTAGAGTTTAAATTATGGAATAAGAAATAGGAAAAGCTACAAAAACACATAAAGAGCAGGGAGAACTGGCCAAAATGAAAACTGCCCTAAATGGATGCATAAAGTAATGTGAAAATTAACTTCATGAGGGATTCACAAGGTGCTTCTGAAAATTCTGACTGTCTGGGTGTCTGCCTGGAGTAGACACAGGGACCCCTAGCAAGAAGGAGTCATGGTTCTTGCTCTCAGGGAGTTCACAAGATAGGTGGGGAAGCAACGATGCACTACACTACAGTATCGCAAGTTCAGTATGTTAATGTAAGAAACCTTCAAACCTGTGAAGTTTATTTGAGCCAAACTGTTGACATATGCTGGGGAGCAAAAATCTCAAAGGATTGTGTATGTAAAGGAATGGCAGTTTTGCACCTTGCTTTATAGAGTACAATCCAAGGAGGAGACGTACATGGATCCCATGACCCACTGGTGATAGATGAGGGAGGTGGGAGGAAACAAAGCGGGGAAACCTGTGGGATTGGATAAAAACTAAAATGATAGGTGCATTCTTTTTTTACACAGGTGGGTACAGGATTGTCAACAGACAACAGTTAACAAGATAACAATAACAATGAGGGGGCTGTGTTCTCTGCCCTGGTGCATTGGGGGCCCAGAACAGGGGGAAATTACTTTGTTTTGCAAAGGCTCACATTAATCAAGTATGTTATCTCAGATGCAAAAGAGAATAGGCTTAGTTAAGGTGAAAATTAACCTTTGTGAAGGAAAAATACTGTCTTGGGGTGTGACTACCAACCATAAACTTCTTATGTTTAAAATGTTTTAAGTTCAGACCATCCTTTGTGGTTATTTTAGGTCTCTGAATTTGCAAGGCCACTACACAGGCCTGCCCTGAACTTTTCAGGTTTAGTATGGGCCCCTTTTCGTCTGCAAGTAACAAATAGATGGTCAACTTTGCATATCATTAAGGAAGAGGCACTAATCCAGACCACCTTGGAAAAGCAGGTAGGTTTTATTGAGGAGGCAACATTACTGGTGGAAAGGCAGATGGAACATGAAGACCATGAGAGGCAGAATAGCAAGAATAGCCGAGGAACATTAATGGAGAAGTTCATGATTATGTCAGGAAACAATACATGACTTTGCTACCACAATGTGACCTAAAGTCAGAAGGCTAAGGCCAAAGCACCTGTGAACAAAGCATTTTGATTTTAGTAGATATGTTCATTGCAGAGTATCACTTCAAAGACACACACATTTTCTCTCAGATCAGCAAGCGTGGGTAGCAAGCATAGTCACTGATTTTCAGACACTTTGTGGTATGGGATGAAAAGATCCACAAAATGTCCACTCCCGGTGCATTTTGTTCAATGCCTTACTATGGTTCTCCGCTCAGGATGAACTCAAAATCAAATGCGAAATTTTTAAATAATACAAATAAATTAAAAAATAAAGTTAAACTGATTTTATGTTTGACTTCTGTGGTATAAGTACCCTCTATCTTTGGCTTCATTTCCAATGATTAGCCTTCTTCAAAGTGTTTCCACCCATTTACCCTCCCCTTCCTCTGTCTTTTGAAATATTTCAAATATAGGATATAACACCACTCCCCAGTTTAATAAATTGTCAACATTTTGCCACATTTGCATCCTTTTAGCCTTGACTTTAAAGAATCATTTTAAAGGTCTAGTAGAGCTAAGAGCCTCCCTTATATCTTCTCAATACTTTCTCCTTTACTCTTTTCAGAATGACCTTGGTGTTTATCATTCCCCAAAAGTTTAAAATTTCTTGCTAAATGTTAAGAGGGTATAAAAAATATAGAGTACTGACTACATTTTTTAAAATTTTTAGTATTATTACACATATAATTTGGAAGTATGCATTTTTACTTAAAACTGTGTTTTGGGGTTCATTTGTATTGAATTTTGCAGCTCTAGCTTGTTAATTTTAACTTCTCTCTAATATCCCATTGTGTGACTATGCTGTTACACCCAGTGTTCGCGAGATTAATTCACAGAAGGCAAAACCGCATTCTGTTTGGCTAAGGGGCAGGTGGGGGGCTAGTGAAGCAGTGGACAGAAGCTGAGATAAGCCTTCATTAACCTTCCTGGTTAACTATTCCCTGGAATTTATTCCCTGGAATTTTTATGGGTGGAAACCTTTTACAAAGTTTACAAAGAGCCAAGAGAAGGGGAAGAGGTCATTGTTCACCAAATTTTGTTGCTCTGGCTTATCTTCAAAGTAGCGATTGTAAGGGCTGAAATGGGAGTGCTCGACTTCAATGCCACAAGCTATTAATTCATTTTCTTGGAAAGGATATTTGGCCTGTTTCTAGTTGTTAGCTATGACGGGTTGCTTTGTGATGAACTTTCTTATAAATATCTCCTTGTTCACCTGTGTGAAATTTTTATCTCTGGCAGTGGTCTCAGCAATGGCTGGAGATAGCAACCCCTCTATCCTTGACAGAGCCTTACCCTTCCTTAGAGATTCTTATTAATTTTCTGGGGCAGGACTTAGGTACTACTAGTAAAGATAAAACAAACAAACAACTTTGGGAGCAATTTTAGCAGAATATACATGTTTTCAAATTTGTTATGTTTATCGACATTTTTTTCCCCTTTAACAGCAAATGTGTGTTTCAGTTAAACTACATCCTCACTAATACTTGGATTTGTCTCTATTTTTGTTTGTTTAGTTGTAATCTAATTGGAATCGTATACCATATGGCTTTTAATTTTGCATTTCCTAGATTAGTAGTGAGGTGTTTTGTTTTATTTTATCATACACTTAAGTTTCCACTACTGTGAGCTTTCCACTTATTTGTTTTGTTCATATTTTAGTTGGATTTTTAATCTCCTTATCACTTACTTGTATGATTTTTAAATATTACCTAAATATTGTCATTTTATCAATTACATGTGTTAATGATATTTTCAACCATGTGCTTTTTTTCACTTTGTTTATGGTAAATTTTTTAATAATAAAATATTTGATTTTATTTATGATTTTTATTTTTATTCATGTTATCTGTGGCTTCTTTAGAAATTCTTTCCTATACCGAGGTGATAAAATATATTCTCCTATATTCTAGAAGCTTAAAATTTTAACTTTTCACATTTGGATTGTTAGTCCACATGGAATTTATATTCGAGTATGTTATAAGTACAGTCTAGTGCCAAAGTTTAAATGGAGAACAGATAGTACCAAAGTGGGCTGGCGTCCCAGTGTTAGTGGTGCAGGGAGCACTGAGGGAGATGCAGATTGCAAAGTAAGTTGTGCTTTTAGGGTTGGTTGGCAAGGTTTGAGATATGTATTAGTTTTCTAAGGTTGCTGTAACAAAATACCACAGACCAGAGAACTTAACAGAAATTTATTTTCTCACAGTTCTAGTTCTGCTGGCTAGAAGTTTAGGATTAAGGTGGTGGCAGGTTTGGATTCTTCTGAGGCCTCTCTCTTTGTCTTGAAGGTGGCCATCTTTTCCCTGTGTCCTCACATGGTCCTTTTTCCGTGCATGTACACCCTTGGTGTCTCTTTGTGTGTCCAAATTTCCTCTTATAAGCACAGCAGTCAAACTGGGTTAAGGCCCATTTTAATTTAATCACATCTTTAAAGGGTCTGTCTCCAAATGCATCACATACTGAGGTACTGGGGGTTGGGCTTCAACATATGACTCTCAGGCTGGGGTGGTAGGGTGGGGAATGGCAGGATGGAAAGGAGAGATACATTTCAGCCCATAACAGGATATATTGAGTTTATTTTTAGGACATTGTAACTTGTTAATATCCCTTAGGCAGCAGGCATGGTAGCTCTGGGCTCTCAGAGAGTAGAAGCAGCCAGGCCTCTGAAGTTCTAAGCCTGGAGCTGACACAGTGTCACTTCTACTTCGTTCAATTGGTCAACAAAAATCACAGGGCCAGAGCAAATTCTAGAGAGGAGAAATAGATTCTACATACAGTGTGATTCCAAGGAAGGACAGTAATTTGAGAAGCAAATAATTCAAAGTTTTAGAGATAGCAAAGTGATCAAAGAGGATATGGAACAGAGGGAAGTCTCTGGATTTGGCGCTCTGTAAAGATTTGGTGAACTGTAAGATCTTTGGGACACAGAAGATCATGGATATGCATTTAAGGATTAAAATACAGTGGAAACAGGGAATAAATCAGACAGTTAAGAGCTATAACTTAACACCGTTAAATAAATGGAAGAGAGAAAGAGAGGAAATGGAAGATATAAGTAGACAGGCTTCTTTGGTTGCTGCAGAGGAAACAGAAATGGAAAAGGGGGTAATTCTAGATATCTCCATCTCAGGGACACATATAAAACCTGCTGCTAGACCCGGAATCTGCATTCATCTATGCTGTTATCTTGTTAGGCTTCTCTCCTGTGATGATGTTACTAGAATATAAGATAAAGTCTGGCCTTGTTTTGGAAGAGATAAAGGGACAATTCCTTGCTGAAGAATTATTTCACTAAACAGATAACTTGGAGAAAGAGCTTATGTTTCTTTGGTGTCTTTTGGTTGGGTTGTTTTCAGATGAAGAGCACAACCTCACCAAATCTGCTAGAAGATTCTATGTCAGGGATGAGTAAATTAGTGCTCAAGGCACAAATGTGGCATGCTTCCTGTTATTGTAAATAAAATTTTATTGAACATAGCCACACTCATTTGTTTATGTATTGTCTGTGGGTCTCCTGCAGAGTTGAATAGTTGAGTAGGAGACAGTATGCCCTACAATCTGATCCTATTCAGAAAAAGCTTGCTTACCCTTGATCTATACAATTGAGAACTTCCTTTAAGGTATTGTCATTTAGGAAGAAGCTAAGGAAGCTTACAGTGATGGCTTAGGAGGAACTTTGATAATTGCCAGGCCACTGCTGAAGGTCATGGAGACCTTGCAAAAAAATGGGCATTATTCAAAAAAGTCAGGCAAGTGACAGTCCCCAGTTAGGGTTGCCAGATTCAGCAAATAAAAAATACATGGCACCGTTACATTTGAATATCAGGTAAAAAATAATTTTTTAGTGTAAGTATGTTCCATGCAATATTTGGAACATAGTTATATTTAAAAAGCCTGGTTGTTTGTTTGATACTAAATGTTAACTGAGTATCCTGTATTTTCCCGGGCCACCCTAGTCCCAAGGCAGCAGAGTAGTGCTTAAGAACTTCAGGCTCCCTAAGTTTAAATATTGGCTTCACCCCTTTCTGGCTGAGTGATTTTTGATGTCATATCTAGTCCTCTATGCTGCAGTTTTCTCATTTGCAATATGAGAATGATAACAGTTTTTACCTCTAAGGATTAAGTGAGGATTAAGTGACTTCATATATACAAAGCATTTTGAATAATACCTGTAATAAAATAAATTTTCTATATGTGTTTACTCTTATTAATCATGCAGCAAAATAATCAGAATGAGAACTTTGAATCCGCCTGAATACCAGTGCTATGAAGGACTGTGCAGACAGAGGTGGTGCTCAGAAGGCAGGTATCAAATCAGAAACAGATGGACTCAGCTGGCATCTGTTTAGAAGCAATTGGCATGGACCTCAGTCTCTCCTTGGAAAGTGTATTTTTTTAAAAAATTCAGTTTATCTAAGATGCAGAGTCTCTTATTCTTAAAGTATCCTGGGATCCCCAGTAATACTATCATTTCAAATCACTAAGCAGAAATTATATAGTTGTTGCATAACAAGAAATTGGGTAGAACACTTTTTCTTAATAGATTTTAGGCAGCATTAGTTTCTCTTATTAGAATGGTCCCAACTGGTTACCATTGTGGACCCTTTGCCAAAATGAACTGTTTCTTAAATTCTTGAAAATGGAATGTGCTCTAGAAAAGCAAAAATCTAGTGGTCATATTCTTGATTCAAATAATACCTACTAACTAATAAAAAATAATTTACAATTCCAAAAATTACCTTCCATTTTACACTTATGACTGATTTTTTATAATGTGATAACTCAGAAAGTGACAACAATGTGGAAACTGAGGCTAGTGGTACAGGTGCCCTAATAAGAGAAATTCATTTTGGAACTTGGTGAAATCCTTACATCAGTCATCTATGTCAGTTAAAAATAGGTTTTAAAACTTTGGACTTGCCTTTTCAGAAAGCAAAAAAAAAGTTCTAGAGCAAAACGTTATTTAGGATAGGTCTTCTGTGATTACAACTTACATTCTCTTGTAAGCCAAGGATTTTATTTTAAAATCTTTTTCAAAAACTACTTGTTCCCTTATTTACTAGTTTTCTTCCTTTAACCCCCGTTCATCTCTCTAACAATGTGCTCTTCCCATAAATAATTTCCATGATTTAGTCTTAAATAATCATAACTAGTAACCCTGTGCTGGGAACAGAGGCACCAGCTTTCTGTTGGTGTGGATTCCTTGTGCTTATGCCAGTATAAATAGCTTTTATTTGTGCCCTGACAATAGAAAATGAACTTATGAGAATACTGGGTGGTTGATCAATAGACACCCTGAATGAATGGCCTGAGAATAATGCAGCAGACTCTAAATGACATCTTTCAGAAACCATCATGATGAGTAAAAACCTTTTACAGTTATTTTCAGAACTCATTAAGGATTTAAGTGATCAGGAGTTTAGATTTATTTTTTTATTGAGTCAGTATCCACAAATATCTATCTACTGATCTATCTTAGGAGAAATGTTATGGGAAGAATAGTTAAAGTAAGTGAATAAATATGAAAAATATTGTCAGGAATGCAAAATCATGCAAAGATCTAATACATCTCTAAGCCAACACAATTTGGTTTGAAAAATGATCCTTTTATTTTACAGTTTTAAAATGCATCTTAGAGCCAAACTCTCATTCTTTACTCCTCTCCTTGGGGAAATATGCAAAGACTTGCAGTTCCACACAGGTCTGCCCCAGGGGAAGGTTTTTATTTCAATGCTATCAACTTCTATTCTCTCCAATCACTTTTCCTTTATTCTCAGTATCCATTGTTTCCAGTAATTCACTTGAGTGATCTGAGCACTGCTGAGAACAACTGTGAGAAATCTCTCTGCCTGCAGACTTTGTTGCCTTGGCTTTTTGTACGAGAGGTTATTTCTGAGTCTACAGACAATAAATAAATAGACTGAAATTAAATTATCATTATCTTACACAATCATACTGATAAGAAAATAGAATTTTATTTTTTGCTGTACAGAAATACCCTTAAATCATATCTGGTAACCTTGATCCCCAGTACTTTTGAGTGATAATGGTGTTTACTATTTTGTGATGTGGAGAAGCAGAGGGGGGCTCAGGGCAAGCTCTCATCTCCCCTTACTCATAGCCTGACTTCTTGGTCAACTATCCTGTGATGACCTCATTTTAAATTTCTTTGTCAATGGCTATTCTACTGTATAAGGTAATGCATTCAATATTACGTGTGGATAAGTTTATAGGGAAAACACCCACCAAGTTGTAAGGTTAGCTTGGTTATCTAAGCAGTTATACCTCAAATATATAAATGACATTTCTCAGATTATTATTGTCATCATTGTGATCATTAACATGATCATCATCATCAATCATATTTTATTAAAGCTCTAACTATATGAGAGCACGGCTATAGATTTATCTAATTCATTCATCCTAAATAAGTCAAATTTCTTTTTTTAATTAATAGAGATGACCAGATCAGCCTAATTGTTATAAATAGGCTAATTGATACCTGGCCATTTTCATGGATTAGAATATGTCTCAATTGCTTTCAACTGACCAGCTTCCAGATAATTGTGAAACCCAGTGTTCCAGCAATTTTTTTTTACATCAACTATGTGTGTAAACTGTCTTAGAATAAATAATAGGCCTTTAAACTCCCTGTTACTATAATTGTTAATAATAAATATAATCACAGCAACTTTTTTTCCCAAAACTTTGTTTATAGCTCATATTTTATCATGCTTTAATTTTTTTAGCCTTTACAGAAACTCTAACTCTGTGTTGTTAGTATTATCCCATGTCATCAATGCCCTTTCAAACTGGTACATTCAATAATTGCTTTAGACAGTTACGACACTATTAATTATTGCTGTCAAAATGAAAACACTGAGGCCATTACCATGAAATAATAATATCTGTCTTTCCAAATTTTTTTTTAACTAGAATGTGCCATGCTCTAGTCTAACTTTTCTTTAAATAATATACAAATTCATCTGTGCAACTAGTATTCTTAGATACATTTTCTGTACATGTGTCTTTAGAGAGTATATATCCTGCAGCCCAGAGTGGAAAACACAGTGTTTCACAGAATCAATGCTGTACAGACTCATTCACACTAGCATTCTTAGAAACAACTTTACACAGCTATCCTTAGAAAGTGTATAACATGCCAGGCTAACTTTAAAAAATGTTATCTGTAATTTCTTCAACACCTCTGCGAAGTCAATAGAGTTATTGTCATTGTATCAGTGTGGAAATTGAGACTCTGGGAGGTGAAATATCTCACATAAAACAAATCCTACTTCCACTTCTGGAAATAAGTATTTTTCTTCCTACCACTAAATATAACTAAAATCTCTGGACATGATATATCAAACAATGTAAGATGACCCTGTCAACATTGGAACCCAAGAACCAATGTGGTGGTGAGTTTCCTGGGTTTTTGTTGGCTCATATATCTCAAACATGTGGTTGATGTGTAGGCAACTGGTAAATGCCAACAGGCATAGAAAAAAAATAGTCCAAAATAAAGCTTGTACTTTCAAGTCAGAGGACCAACAAAGGGGCAGCCTGCAAGAGAGAAAAATTTTAGATGGCCACTTTACTACATCCAAACACCATGGGAAAAACAAAACAAAAACAGTGGCCCCATCTTCACTCCTGCCAGCAAAAGCCTAGCGAGGAGCCTAGACTTCACCCCTTGCCCAGCTACAATGAGGTGCTGCCATCTTCCCACCAGGGTGGTGTCAGAGAATACTGAGTAGGAAAATAGACTTTGATGCCCATCTGGTCAGAATGAGGCAACCTTTCTTCTCACCGCTGGGATGGTATAGAGGATGAGGGGACAGTGAGGGCTTTCACCACCACACAGCAATAACAAGGCTGTCCTCTGGCCCTGGGGTGTCAGTAAAGGCCAGGTAGGGAGCAATAACCAGGCACACCCACCTGATCCAACCAGGGAGGTGAGTGGACACTTTGAGGGGAGATGGCACTTCCATGCCCACCCAGCAGTAATGAGGAATCCCCTTGAGTGCCAACAGAGGCTAAATGGAGAAGCTTGATAGTAATGAGGTAGTACCCCAACTATGATTTCTACCAAGTTGCATCTTCAACTCTTTTTGGCTTTTAAATTTACAAGTTGCAGTATGGTATATACCATATATTTTAAGCAATGCTCTATAAATCAGGGTATATTCACCCTGTGGTATGTACAAAATGATACATTAGGATATAGAATTAATATGTTAGTACTTCTATTAATATTTGGTCCTTTCATCTTTTTAAATGTCTTTTGGTTATATTTAAATTAAATAACATATATAATAGTTCATGTATATTATCAGTATATTAAAAACACATATTTTGGCAATGAATCCTCAGTTTTTAACTGACTGGATACATAATGCTAATGTTCGGAGACAACTGTTTTAAACCATTACTATCTAAAACACTGACTGATCTGAGGATTGAGCCATGTAAAAATGGGTTAGTGTCTTGGGATTGGTATTCAGAAGAGTGAGAAGGGTATGGCCAAAAGAAAGATTTGGAAGGTTCAGGGGACAAATATGGCTTTGCCTATGATTAGTCTGATTGGACCCAGTGATATAACTAGGTAATTACTTACTCTCTATTATCTAATGACATTGTTCCAACAATGACTTTAAAATGTAATTATTAAAAGCACTCAGGTAGAGAGAGAAGAGCAATGCAGACATACATGCAAAGTGCCAGATGCTGCCCAGTCCAGGTGAAACCAGGTAGGGTAAGGTGATATGGAACAGAATATGGGCAGGGTTTCTATAGTCTTCAACCCCGACGTCTAATAGGGTATGATGTAGGCTGTAACAGTGCTTCTAAAACTCTGACAGTTGAATTAATTCAATCAATACAGAATGTCTCTAATCCCCAAGGGAATCACGCTTGAGTGACATTTAATCAGTGATATTAACACACCTAAAGACAGAATGATTTTGATGGAGAAAAGAGGAAAGGTTAGAAAAAATTGAGATTCAGAAAGTGAAGATCTGCCTGACTTTTTTTAATGAGTGTTGTTCCATTAAGGAAGACTACATTTGGGAGATAAAAAGCAAACTTGTTAATTTAGCTTCACTAGAAATTAAATGTAATACTACCACTATCACCACCTCACTTCCTTGGATCTTCCATTTCACATGTACCAAGCAACCATCTGTTGAAAAATGTGGGCTCCCAATAACCCCGCTAGTAACAGATCAATGTAGTTGATCATTACTGTGTACCAGACACCGTTCTGGGTGCTTTATATGTATTAGCTCATTTAATTCTTATAAAGACTCTGAAGTGAAAGCCATTATTAGCTCCATTGTACAAATGAAGAAACTTGATTCCACAGAAGCTAAGAAACTTGGTCAAGAACAAATTGTTAGTAAGTGGCAGAGCTAGGATTCACACTGGGACAGTTACAACTCCAAGTCTGAGCTCTTAAATATTCTGAAACACTGCCTTGTTGAATCTGGGGCAAGGGAAGCCTTAGAAGGGAGTATAGGTACTTAATCACTCAAATGATGTAACTGCTGTTTTAAATGAATGAATGGTCATTGAGGTATTGTGGTTGGAAGTACATAGATCAGTCTTGTGCAAAGTCAGTTAATAGGACTTCATGACAGAGAGACTGATCTCTCTGGGTTACTTAGAACATCTATCCTTTGGACTGGACAGCCTGAGAGCTGACTTTGTAACTGTAGGGGTTTACCTTTTACAATAAGGGGGTTACCTTTATAAGCCCCTCCTGGATAATACCACCATCAGGGTAATTTCCCAGCCTTTACTCAGGGAACTTCATTCAAGATGACGGTGCAAGTATGTTCTATAAATGTTGTTTCTACAGGAGATGATTTGGGTCTTTTCAGGGACTTGAATAGAAAGTCTAATTTTATGTGAACTCCTTTGTCTTCTTGCTCATGCTCTCTTCGCAAATTTTATTTGCAGTCTCTGAGAGCTCAAGGTTACTTCTTAAAATAACCAAGTTATTAACAGAGTAATATTAGAACAATTTCAAGGTTTTTGTTTTGTTTTGTTCATCTGGAGGACTCAAACATGTTTTGAAAAGTGAAGTTCATTATTTGGTAAACTCCCAGTTGTGTTGGGCCAGTGCTTCTCCCTGGGAAATTATTTCTGAGAGTTGGCTTCTGTCAATTCCTACAGGCAGGAACAGCTGTTAAGCTTTTTCTTCTCAGCATTTACAAAAATAGCTCTCAAGTTGTTGTTTTAGTAGTTTTAAAAGTAGTATATTTTTCTCTATTTTCTTTTCTCTCCAAAACCTGTCTCAGGTGATCCTAGCACCATGGACCATGGCGATGTTTTCTTGTATCCCTTCAGCTTCCTTCTGGCTGGAATGATCATCTGGAGGCCTGGGGTCATCCATAGGCCTGTCCATTACAGCAAGTAAATCCAACTAATTAGGGCTGAAACCTCACTGGTTCCCCTCACTCCCCCATCTAGCTCATCAATTGTCTCTTATTTCACACTTACATTGGACATAGCTCAGTCCAACCAGTTTTCCTTGATACTTTCTCTTGTCTACCCATTTTTAATATTTTCTTTGCTGACTACTCTGGCAATTGACCTTTGCCTTCCTATGTTGCCTTTTCTATTCCATCAAACCAAGTAAACTGCTCTTCTATTTCTGGCTACTTCCATTAATTGCTTTCAGGGCACCAAAGTGATTGATTTTCTTCCTCTTGTGTTATCAAGAATTAATTTTCCACTGCCTTCCTGAAACCAACTAAGTAAAAACAGTGGAACTTTAAAACGGAAGGAAGATGAAAGGAAAGAAGATGAAACAATGGGAAGGAGGGAGACATCAATCAATTGATCTCTAATAAAAAAATTCAGCTGCTTTTCAAAAGTTTCTTCCTACCTTTTCTCTACAGAATATACTGAAAGGCCATTTACTATAGCCTACCAAGGAGAATATAAATAATGAAGTGAATACTAATTTGTTTAGTTCCCTAATTAATTTTTTAACAATTATGGATAATTGTTAAGAACTAATATGTATTAACAATACATACAATACAGGTATGTATGGTTTCTGAAAGTATTGACCGTGTCTGCATTAACACTATGAGGAAATAAAATATAATCATAGACACTAAAACATTTATAAGGACTTAAATACATATAGGTACTTAGATTAGTGGTAGTACCTTAGTTAAAATAAATGCTAAGCCTGACACTAATTTATGAATTTGCTCCTTGGTTCCTTTTGTTGGGTTATAATTTTATATTAATTACAGAAATAGAGGTAGAATGTGATCATGCAATATCATTTTCTCCAGAAGCTTGAGGCAATTTTAGGATATTATAAGCTTCATCCGTATAGATTTTACATGAGGATCGGTAGAACTAATTTTATATTCTTCTTCTAGAATGCAGTTGTAAAGAAGAAATATTCTGTGGGTTCACAAAGCCTGAGTACCACTTAGAAATTGTCCTTCTTTAGAATATATGTCTCATCATAAAAAGTTGCCATGATTTGAAAGCCTAAATGTGGCAAGGAATAGCATTTTTGTTCAGAGATAATTTATTAAGGTATATATGATGGCAAATGCATAGGAGACAGGTTTACAGGAGTGAATTAAAGGTGAGGCTGCTGAAGGATTGTTATTGTCTGCATTCAAACTACAGCTCTGGGATTGATTGAAACATAAATAAAAGAAGTCTTGAAAGCTTGCTCACTTCCCTTGTACCATATTGACTTTCTAGGCACTTGTAAAGTGATGGTGAACCCAGATCTACCTTGTCTGAGCAGCATTCATACGCAGCAAAGGACTATCCTCTGTCCTTTCTCTGATAGAGAAAAAACCCTTATTTATTCCAAATGTAGTTCTAAAGGCCAGTGGTCCCACTGGAAATGTTCTGATAAATTTATGTGGAGTCTATTTCATAGAAATACATGCCGTTTTATACATGACACATTCTTAACACAAATGATTTGCAATGTAATGTCAGACATCTGTAGAAGCTTGATGGGGGGCACATTAGGGAAGTGAGAGATTTGGGGGATGTTAAAACAAAACGATGCGTGGTTCCTAAACTTTGACCAAATGAAACTTTGTGTACTGGTTCTAGAAAGTGATAGTCTGCTGAGTCATATTTAGAACTGTGGCAAATTATTACATTACTAATTTTTAGTGAATCATGCCTCCTGTTACCCATGTTCATGTATGGTCCTCTTCTATATGACTAAAGGCTGGATCATGTGACTTGATTTTGGCCAGTGGGTCATCAGCGATATGAATACAAGTAGAAGCTTGTGCTTGTGTGTTGTTTTCCCCGGGATGACAGGAATCTTGAACCCCAGGATGCCCAAGGTGGCCTGTTTTATAGGTCAGGTAGAGGAAAACCAAGGCACTCTGACCATCAGCTACCTGCCAGCCATTAGAGTGTGGCCATCTGGTGTCAATCAGCCTCCAGTTGACCTGCCAGCAGACTGCATCTGCAGGTCAAGTCAACATGACAAGAAGCAAATACAACTTTCCCCCAGTGAGCTCTGCCTAAATTGCCAACTCAAACAATTATATGGAGACAAAGGTTTTTTGTTTTAAGCCACTAATTTTTGGAGTGGTTTGTTTTCTCAACTCTAGATAACAAAGCAGTGTCTGCTAGAAAGTGTATTTGTAATTACCCAAACTGGGTAAATTTTTGTCATTTTCCACAGAATGATGGGTAAATTATACTTTCTGAGACTCTTTTGGCTATTAGTAAAATAGAAATAATATTAATATCTTCCTGTATATGTGTTTATTTAAATTAGAGAAGTCATTGCCCTGGCCAGTGTCGCCTAGTTGGTTGAGTGTCATCCTGTGCACGGAAATGTTGCCGGTTCGATTCCCAGTTGGGGCACATACCCAGGTTGCAGCTTCTGTCCCTGGTTGGGGTGCATGTGGGAAGCAACTGAGTGATGTTTTTCTCGCACATCGATATTTCTGTCTCTCCCCCTCTCCCTTCATCTCTAAAATCAATAAAAACATATTTTTAAAAATGTTCAATAAAAAGAGAGTATCAGCATCCTTGCTGCAGAAAAAATAATTAGAGAGGTCATTTAGTTTATTTGTCCCCTCTTCAGCTGCAGAAACAAATTTGTGGGATTAAATGACTTGCTCAAAATTACAAAAATTCTAGTTTGCAGAGATTGAATTAGCTTTCCTTTATATAAGCAATAAACAGTTTTAAATGTGATAGGATGGGATAAAAGGAGGATAGTTCACATTTAAAAAAAAAAAAAATTAAAACACTCCTAAAAACAAAATCCAAAACCAAAAAGAAAAAATAAACACACTAAAAACATAAAATACCCAGGATTGAACTTGACAACAAAGGAACAAGACTAATAACAGAATTTATCAGAGAATATAAAAGAAGACTGGAATAAAGTAAGAGACCTGCCAGTTTTCTGGAAAGACATAACATCATTAAGATGCCAATGACATCCAAACTCATATATTTAATTTCAATTTCAATAGACACTCTTAAAGCTGATACTGCAGCTCATCTGAAAGAATAATGTATTAAAATGGCTAAGAACTGTGGTTAGAAAATAAAAGAAGAAATTTGTGGATAAGATAAAACGTTGGGGAAATAGGCTGTGCCGCTATTGTAAATGACTTAGTATAGTTCTGGCTCCCTCACTCTGAGATGACATTCTTGTTATTTCATTGAAAAAATAAAAGCAATTAGAAGAGAATTTTCATATGCTCTTACCACTACATAAGTCAACCTATCTACATCTGTATCCAGATTCTTTGTCTCCTCTCCTGTCACTATTGATAAACAGTTCATGTTCTTATCCAATACCAATCCCCTTTTTAAATAGTGGATCCTATCTCCTTTTGCCCATCCAAAGACTGCTTGAATGATGATCTCTTCTCCCTTTTGCAGCATCAATTTTTCCTGCTCCACTGAATTATCTACCAGTATATAATTATGCTATTATTTTTCTTGGTTTAAAAAACGGGAAAAAAATGTCTCCCTTGACCACCTATTCTCCTCCAGTCTCTATCCTATTTTTCAGCAAAACACCTTAAAGAAATGTCTGTAATCACTCACTCCACTTCTCATTATCTCTAGAAATCACTGCAGTCCTTGACACCTACTACTCTATTAAACTAGCTCTTGTCAAACAAATGAAGGACTTTTCTGTTGGGAAAGACAATGTTCAATCTTAGGCCTTCAATCTTGAATACAGATAATCACTTACTTTTTTTGAAAGTTTCTTCATCTGGATTTTAGGCAAACACATTATCTTCATAACCTTATCCAGTGTCATGCCTTTAAATAATCTCTATATATTTCTGAGTCTCAAAGCATATCTCCAGCCCAGACATTTCACCCAAACTTCAAACTCATCCACCCATCCATCCATTTAATATTCTCTGTTGGATATCTAACATACATCTCAGACTTAACAAGCTCAAACCTTAGCTCCTGAATATTGGCACCCAAAAGAAATTCTTCTCACAGCCCTGTCCATCTAAACAGATGGCAACTGCACTCTTCTAGTTGCTTAGACCCAACATTATGATGTTATCATCTGTCTTCTTTGTTCCTATATCAGCAAATCCTGTTAGCTCTAGTTTACAAATGTTTATAGAAACCCCTCCATCACTATTACTCTCATTCGAATCATTTCTCTACTGGTTTATTGCAATAACCTCTTAACTTGTCTTCCTTCTTCAGCCACATGAACAATACCTCAACTAAATCAAAATATCTACACTGAATAGGTAATCAACATGGCTAATGTATTTTTCCTTGAAGAGGTAGCAGCAGATGTGGGTTCAAAGTCAGATTCCACCATTTCATGTCAGTATGACTGTGGGTAATCATGAAAATTTTTAGTCATTGCTCCTTTTATGAAATATGTATGTCACTTGCTTTCTCTACCCCACAGAGATTTTGAGAGGATTAAACCAATAAAAAACACATCTGTATATGTGAAATTTGTAAAGTACTACCCAAATATAAAGTGATAAAAATAAATGGATAGTATAATTACTCTGACAACTGAAAAAATGGATGTACAATGTATAATATTTCAATTGTCATAAAACATTAACAGGGATTTCAGGTTAATAGAAACTATAATATAATAACCACTTCATAGAATCTACTGCTCAAAGCAGATGGGAGTGGGGGGAGAAGAGGGTAGTGCAGCCACTTTAGATGGGTTTGTAAAAATTTATTGAGCCCAGGGAGCAATCTGCAGTTTAGTAAATTGGCATTTGAGGGGTGTCACAAATAATAATGTACTACATCTTGCACTACAATGCACAGGTGTCCAAAGGCTATTACAATCTAAGCATTCCCCTAAAATTGTATGAAGGTAATAGCATTTCTACTATGAGAAGGGTGCTCAGAAAAGAGCTTTTTAAAAAATCTATTTAGTACAATCACTGCTACCTGTATTCCAATAAAACCACAGCACCTTGAGAAATTAAATTCTCTGCTTCCATTTCAGCCGCTACGTCTTTGAGTAATAACTGCACGATAAAGTAATTGTGTGTCAGAATGGTATCTGAAATTTTAGGCTTATTAGATTCAATCCATGTATAAGGGATTGTTGAAACCTGACAGAGTATCTAGAAGATATTGGGCCTCTCCATGTCAGGCTATTTTTAGAATGAGATAAAGGAGTCCTTTCCAAGAAGAATTCTGGTATGGAATATAGTTTTTGAATATTTGGTTTGAAATATTCATTACGTCTATAGCAAAGGCATGGGATATTTAATGTATCTCTTTTGTCGACTGTCTTTGCATTAGTACTAGAGTGAAATTTTTCTCTATTATGTTTAAATGATTATTTAGCTGAAATTTCACACAAACACAGGTTCAGTTCTGAATACAAAGGAAATAATAAAGCTGTAATGCTTTTTCTGTGCCGCACTCAGTTATCTGGCATCATACCTTCTCCCTTGTGAAAAATATATTTTGTATGTTTAAAAATGTTGTTCAAGACTGAAGGCGGGGGTGGGTGAGGAGAGATTAACCTAAAAACTTATTTGCATATATGCATAACCCATGGACACAGGCAATAGTGTGGTGGAGGCCTGGGGGGAGGGCTACAGGGGGGAGGGGATCAATGGTGGAAAAAAGGGGACATTTGTAATACTTTCAACAGCAAAGGTAAATTTAAAATATGTTCAGATATTGGGATAGATACTTTCTTTTAAGACCAGAAGTTAAGGGAGCCAAAGTGCACTAAAGATAATAAAAGGGCATATAACTAGTATTGGTATAGATAATTTTTTATACCAGTTTCCATATCTGCTAGGAACTATGCTAGGTGTTGGAGCCACAAGGGTGAGCAGGAAAGACATGTTCCTTCATCTGTTGTTTTGTATAGTGTTCGGATATATGATGGCCTCTTATTTGTGGAGATCTCCAGATCTCCAGACTCTGTTTCCCTCCCCTACTTTTTTTGGCCCTCTCTTTCCTTTACCCATACTTTTGAGGTCATGCTTTATTTGAATTCTATTTGAAGCTGAGTCTCTTTCATGTGAGGATTTAGTCTAGAGGGGATTTTCAGGCTGTCAGTTTTGAAAGCTCAAGGCACCCTGATGGCTCCAACCCCTTTAGACATTTCAGTGGACCCTTTACATGATTCCTTAACTGGGGTTTCGGCCGAGGCTCTCACACCAGCTCGCCCTTTCCCCTCAGTACCAGTGGACTGTTTGAGGGCCTCTTGCTCCCTCCCCACAGCTGCTGATGGAACACAGGTCTGTTCATTGCCATGGTTTGTCCATACCTGCTCATGTCTGAGGCTGTGTGGCGACATACTCTTTCACTTATTTTTCTTGTTGATATTATATGTGGATTTTGAGTTTTCTATTCTAGTTGCCCTTTCTCTTTTTTATGGGGGATGCAGGGAGATTAAAAAACTCTGCCCCCCATTGCCATCTTCCCAGAATTCAAAGCATGTATTTGAACTTATCTGGACAAGTAGGGAATCTCTGGGGATGGAATACAGCTAAGATTTATACTTATGCCAGAAGTTATAACTAACAGCACAGCTGGTCTGCACACAGGAGTGGAAACTGTGAATCAGGCAGTTGTTGATCAATATCAGAATGTTTTTATTCTTGGAAAGCTTTCTTTCAGTTGTTAAATCTAGACTCACTAGCATTCTATGAATATGTATATGTACATATAGTCTGCAGACAACAAACACACATATAATATTTTGGAACTGAGAATCAAAAAAAGATGCTGCATCACCACCTGTGACTAATTAAATATTTGTGGGAATTTAATGTAATTAAAAATTAAACAACCATTTGGCACAGGGTAATTTATCAGTTTTCCTACATTTGCTATGTGCTTCAATATGCTCTCTGGCTGATTTAACTTGGGTTTGACGTTAGCAGTTTCTATTGTTTGTTCCGTTTTGTTGAATTTTACATTTAATGTGCCTTCTGCTGCTTGTACCTCTCATCCCTCCACTCCTCGTCCAGTTAATTGCTCCGCATTCTCAGATCTTAGTCTGCATGTCATTTCCTCAAAAGGCCTTTCCTGACCACTGCACACCCCAACCCCAGTTAAAACCTGGCTCTCCTTTTATGCCTGGTAATAATAATTCATTCTTTGCGGCTCTTAAGACGTATCATTGCTTGGATAGACAAATGAACAGCAAAGCACCGTCTCCCTGTGATTTTCATACTGTTTTCCTATCTGTGTGATTTGGAAAAATAAGGTAAACTCAAAACCATTTCTAAAGATGACAGAATCACGCAACACAGAGCTTCAACCACTGCTGCAGCATCCGAAGCGCCGTGCTATGTGACGTAATTGATGAGTTATTCAAGTAGGAATCATGGCCTATATCTTTTCTTTTGCAGGCCCAGCCAGAACAGTGTCATGTAACTTTTGGTGCTATTTTTATTATCATTCTTTTGTCTGAACAATTGTTCTACTGCCATCCTAGAAACCACTCCCCCCAAATAGTTATATTTATATGACCTGACTCCACTCTAGACTTAGGGTTGGGCTCAATCAGAGTTTCCTTACAGGGACATGAAATCTGGTTAAGCAGAGCTCATCTTTACTACGGAGGACCTGTGAACCCCAGAGATGTGGCCAGCCATGGGGAGCCATGGGGACTTGTAATAAGGAAAGGTGGTCTGTGAGCTAGCATTATGGTGCAGCTCTGCTGAAAGGCAGAGGTGAGAGACAGGGAGTGTTCTGTTGGCATTTGTGGCCTTGGTTACAAGTTTATTTCTGATGCTTGATTGTATCTGGATCCTGTGGGCTCTGTAAGACATTTTAATATTCTCAACATACTTTGTCTCTTTAGTATAATCTAATTGAGTGAATATTTGCTGGTTGCAATCTACAAAGCCCTAATAAAAATACAAATTATTAGTTTTGAATGAACACATAACATTATTTTTTTTAATTGATTAGAGAGAGAGAAATGAAGAGAGAAACATCAATGATGAGAGAGTCATCAATCAGCTGCTTCCAGCATGCCTCTTACTGGGGAATCGAGCCTGTAACCCGGACATGTGCCCCGACCAGGAACTGCACTGTGACCTCCTGGTTCATAGGTTGATGCTCAACCACTGAGCCATCCTCCCCAGGCATGACACAACATTTATGAGTTACAAACTCATATAGCTTTTAGTTGAGGAAATAAGTAGTCCCTATGATGAGAAAATTTTCCTTCTTCATTCATACAGCACTTGATTATGTTATATAGGGCATACATAACTATTCAGAATGTGCTGCTCACTTGGGAATTAACATCAGAAGTGAACTTGAGATTTACTTAAGCCACTTAACAATGTCTTCAGCATTGTCCAGATATGTTCTTCTTAAATAGAGCTCAGCTAAGTTCCTCAATAGGAGTTACAGAGCTCATGTGAAGCAGTGGCATTAATAAAACCTAGACTATCTGGGATCCATCTTTAAATAATTAATGCAGCTGTTTAACTTTCTCCTGGCCTATAATGGCACCACTGAGAGGGATATGAGAGCATTGGGTCTAAATATCAAATAGTTATCTCTGCCTCTGGCATAGGAACCAGCTGAGGCAGGAGATAAACTAACTATATGCAGGTTCAAGGAGCTCTTTTGCTCTTGCTGTTTTCACAAAAGCTCACTGAGGAGGATGCTCTCTGAAGCCAAAGCCACTGATAGCATGTTTGAGCCTGTTATTGACTCTGTGATCCAATACTTCCAAAGGCTGATTTTCCTACTACATGCCTGGAATGTACTGAATCTAAGTCAGGAAAATTTGTTAGACAAATTGTAGTTTATGAAACTAAGGAATTAACTCTTAAATGGTCAACTCTGGGTGGAATCAGAAAGAAACACAAATATTAGAGCCTTGGTAGGTAGTCGCTGCTTAGGTAAGTCAGAGCCAGGCTGACAATATGGTAGATGATGATTCTCCCTGGCTATCAGAAAGAGATCGAGGAAGAGGTGCCAAATGAACTGATGCTTTCAAGGTAATCTGTACTTGTTTCTTTCTGCTGATTCAGAATCTCAAGTCCCCAACACTGAGCCACTACTTTTCATTTGAGTTATTTGACGATATAAGCAGTACTTCCTTTTTCTCCTTTTGCATTTTGATACTATTATAACATCAGTAGTGAATGAAAATAAGGAAAATACTCAGGTTTATAAGCTTATTAACAAACTGATTGCCAACAACTGATTAGTATTTAAATCAGGATCCTGAGAAGCATGCCATAGCATCTGGAGTTAAGAAACTAAAAAATTCCAAATTCACCTGTTCCAACAATTCCTGGTATTGCACGAGGTTGTGTTTACATGTTCATATGTATGAGCAGTCAAATGTCTTCATACCGTTACGCTGATTATTGTATGTATTCATTTTTGTATTTTGTTTTACACACCTTCCTTGTTATGTTTATAGACAAGCAAGAAGCCTAGACTCTTAAAACTGGAATTGCTCTAAGTTTTCAAGTGCTGTCCCTAATTGCTGTTACCATGGCTAATGACACCATAGAAACGATGATAATCACACACACAGAAAAAGCAAATTGGGTATTTTAATTAGAATAGTGTAGATTAAAACAGAACTAACAAGCCTCATGTGGAAAATCTACATTTATTTTTATTTTTTAAAACTATATCTAATTGATTTCAGAGAGAGGAAGGGAGAAGGGGAGAGAGAGATAGAAACATCAATGCTGAGAGAGTCGTCATTGATGGGCTGCCTCCTGCATGTCCCCGACTGGGGATCGAGCCCGCAACCCGGTCATGTGCCCTGACCAGGAATCGAACCTCAATCTCCTGGATCCTTGGTCAATGCTCAACCGCTAGCCACGCCCGGCCGGGTGAAAGTCTACATTTGAATAAGAAATGTGTCCTTTCCCTAGAAGTGAGATTTCCATTTGCAGGTGTTATTTGTTTGTGACTCTCCACAAGCACTCAGTGTCTATATATCGTGGCATTCAGCATCTTGTTGGAGTGAAGGGAACCTTTGTCATAATGAAGTGTTATTTCTTCCTAAAAGTCTTGCACGTTTGAATCTGTGGAAGGTATGAAGCTGATATCATCAAAATATTCCCAACTCCTGAAAATTAAATGTTTTCTATTGATTTTTTCAAGTATGCCAAAGTCAGCATTTTACCATAATTTCTTATGGATTTTCTTCTATCCTTGGAAATAAAGCTATTAACTTTATGAGCTTAGCTTTATTTTTAACTTTGTTGAAATTTGTATTATAATGTTCTAGGTTTCTTGCAAGTTATAAATTTTAAACCCTTTAAGTACTTCATTACTCTTTTTAACTTAGGTGCCAGCTGTTAGGGCAAGATGAGAATTATCGTGGTATATGTAGAACTAGAAAACCTTATTTTTAGGGATCTTTGTTTCAGTGTACAAGGCAGAGGTCAACATGGTAACCAGGTTATTTAACATATAGTGGGCATTTACGTAATATCAAATCTGTTGCATCAGCTCTAGTAGCTGTGAACCATGTGACTATGAGAAGTAACTCTCCTGAGCTTCTGTTTGTCCACATAGAAAATGTGGGAAATAAAAAGCCCTGGAAAATCTTTCACTCAAAGAACGTAAGGGGAAACATAAAACATAGAACAGTACACATAAAATAACTTGGCATTGTCGTTTCCAAACCAGAAATAATCCCCAGAAAATTTAACTTTCCTGTGACTCTGGTAAATGTTTTTATTTCTCTGATACACACAGAGCAGACTCTGGCTCTCCCAGGGGTGTTCTAAAGCTCCACCTGAGGGACGCTGTCTCAGATTCCCAGGAAAGGAAGGTGACTACACGTCATCTACTAACTGTCTCATGGGCACCCAAGGGGAAAAAAATAGCTTATAGAAGTAAGAGCCTTATTACTATTAGGCAAACATTACTATTGTTTTTGTAACAGATTTCTGAGTTATTGAAGTTATTGTAGAGATAAATCTTAATTTAAAAAATTTCTGAATATAGATAAAATAATGATAGGGAACTGTATTTCTCATAAATCATGGTAAATAAGAGAAAAAGTCATGTGTTTTTCCTCTTTATCATTCAAGCCTCTGAATTTTATATGGAAATTCTGGAATTGAAACAAATATGTATGATTATAGAAGTTAAATATATGTAACTTAAATTGTAAAATTTTAAGGACAACTACTTCTACTTTACATACATATGTGGAATTTCAGTATCATATTTAATACATTAAGATTTGGGTTGAGATGCAGTTAATTCAGTGGAGTCCACACATGAAATTTAGTAGAAGAAAGCTGAAATCTGATGCCATCCTAGACATACGTCATTTAACTACCACTGTCATTGGCATAAAATAACTGGCTTTAAAAATTTAGAATGGCAATTTCCCTCTACATATCTAAGTTATTTTACTCATTTTTGTTTTGTTTCTTCCTTTTTAGTTCAATTGCTTTTTTGTAGATCTTTAAGCTTTTGAGTCTACAATTGAATTAGCTCCGGGCACCATGGGCAGGGCTGTTGGGGGAGCCAACCAGTCATGTGCGGTTTCTCGTGGCCACTCTGTCATACACATGTTCGGTGCAGATGTTTGAATCTCCACCTGGCATCTTCAGGTCAGACCTGCAGGCACAGCTCAGGATGTGGACCTACTTCAGAGTAGCTTACTCTACCTCTTCTGCCTTGAGGGCTCCTTTCCAAGTCTTGTCAGATGAATGATGGTATTCAAAGTACTAGCAGAAGTTTCTTTATCAAAAATGTATTCCTGGCAAATTTGACGCTGAATCAGACTGTTGGCATTTACTTGCAGAACTCTTGGTGCCAGCAGCTTCTCGTGTATGAGAAAGGGAATGTGTGGTGTCAGTCTCATACTCTGATATTTAAATGTAGTTCAATATGAACTCTGCAAGTGATTATTAGATATGTCTATACTGACAAATACAGGCAGGATTTGCAGACAAGTGCTGAAAAATGAAAAGCAGTTGCCCAGCAGGACAACAAAGCAGCGTCTTTGGTTTTGTAAACACAACCAGAAAACACAAGCTCATTAAATCACAGAATTAATAGATTTTTCTGCAGAGCAGAGACTTCCTTCAACAGAGGATGTGCTGATTATTATAGGCAATGCATTGAGGCATAGGAGGAGTTTAAAATGAAAGATTCCATGACTAAAACAGTCATGTTTGTGTGATTTGACCATCTATAAAGGAAGTGAGTAGAATACAAACTGTTATATTAATTTATTATACTCTAAGTCTCCTTGCTATCCAAAAGTCCACTTTTATAACTACATGTTCAGTACAGATTTATAATCCTAAAGTGATATAAAAATAAAGACATAGTTTTGAATTCAATACTTTGAATATATTTTTGTGCATCTTTTATCTATGAAAATGTGTTCTGTTAATTCTCAGTCATCAGTGGTCATGGCTAATCCTAGCCTGGTTTTCCCTGCACGTCTGTGGCACATGTGGGTTACTTCTTCCCAGTAGTTTTGTTTGCTTATTTGTTTTTATTCTGAGCATGAAAACAAAACCACGTTTTAATAAGCATTGATGAGATATTAACATTTCTATCTCAATCTAAACAAATAACAAATCCCTTTAGATTTTCTGTGTTCCTAAGTCATCTTTGGTAGTACAGCCAAGAAATCTCTCCTTAGTATTCTATAGAACTAGCTTATTAGGTAGCATTCTTTTTTTTTTTTGCCTTCATTTTGGGGGATAGAAAAAAGCATTAACAACTCAAGTAAATATTAAGAAAAAATAACCCAAGGCTGACCTAAATGTTTATTTCTGAGCTTTACTTAGGAAAGACTTGATGTTTATGATCCAAATTCAACCATTGAATGAATCTGCATCTGTGTATTGTAGAACTTAAACAGAAATAACTCGTATCCAATAGAGCAGAAGCAGTAACATCCTTCAGACTTCAAAAGAGAGACCTCTTCATTTCTTCTCCTGCCGCCTCACCAACTTGAATTAATTCCCTAACTGTCCATGAGATATGGGACTACCTGCACATTATATATACTTTTATAGAAAAAACTACAAATGTTCAAGAAAATCTGGTGCATCATTATCCACACACTGGACACCCAATGTCAGCAGAAATTTCCCTCTTGCATGCTGCTTTTAGTACTGTCTACAAGCACACATTTTTTTTTAAACAAATACATAATTTTACACCAGTTGGTATTTTGCTGTTTATTTTTAGCTTAACCTTAAATATACACATTTTTCTGATTGCTATGCATTTCATACTATTTCAGTGTGATTGCCCATTTTATTAATGCATAAATAAATAATTTCTGGCTGATTTAACCTTAAGATTAAATCTAATTTCCTGTTACAAATGATGCCACAATGAAGAACATATGCCTGCAAAGGACAGTTGTAGTATATTAGTGTTTATACAGTAATAGGATGTACTTCCACCTGTTTTGGTATCTCTGGTGTTCTGGCTGCCTAGTCCTTTGTTACAAACCAATCTGCACTTAGTGACATAAAACCACAACAATTTTATCTGGAAGTTTCTTCACTCGCATACCTGTCTGCTGGCCTGGGATGACTCAAAGGCTAGGCTCAGCTAGAATTACCTATCAAAATGGTCCACAAAGGCTGTATGGCCTCTGGGTTTTGAGAAGGAACATCTCTCAAGGGAACAATTGGCACTTAGTGTTTCCAAGTGTGCAAGCAGACCAAAACGATGTACAGGGAACTAAATCATGCAGGGCCTTGTTGGGGACAGTTTTTAGGACCCAATCTTAGAAGTCACTGTAGTTGCTTCCATCCTGTTCTATTGGCAACAAGCGAGTCAGTAAAACCAATTGAGATTCAAGGAAATTAAATTCCTTCTCATAACGGGGGACTAGCAAAGTCACATTACTGGAAAGCACAGTGGGTAGAAGATGTTTTTCAAGCTATCTTTGCCACACATAGGTCAATATGAGTATTATTTCTGGTAGGATGAGATTTTAACTGTATATATTAATTGCTAGTTGAACTGTGGGAATGTAGCACCATTTCGGGCAGAGGGTTTCTACAAAATACTTTCCCAGCCTAGAGACACATATGATTTTCACTCTGCTGAATGAACCATCAACAGAATGCAGATTTCTTCAGCCTTTGTTACTCAGACTCAGAAACAACTTTTGAGCAGGCTATGGTGTTTCTGATTCACCTCCCTTGTTTTGACTTGGAGCCAGATCTCTTCTCAACCTTCAGTTATTTTATCTAGTTATAAAAGTAAACATGCCCTTGGAAGCATGGATCAGACTGATGAATCTCAGAGGGATGGAGGGGTGAGGGTGGGTGGAAGGGGAGAGATTAACCAAAGAATTTATATGCATATATGCACAACCCAAGGACACAGACAAAGGGTTGGCGAGGGCCTGGGGAGGGGAGTGGGGCGGGGTGGAATGGGTCAATGGGGAGAAAAAGGGACGTCTGTAATATTTTGAACAAACAAACAAAAAAGTAAATATGCCCTGAAACATGTGCTTATCACCTCCTCTTTCTATCTGAAGCCTGATGGTTAGGATTATGCAAAGTGCCTGAGTCAGTTGATTAAGTAAATAATCTATTTAGTTTTTCATTCTTGGATGTGTGGATACATACATTTACCCTTTTAACAAATGTGTATTGAGTACTTTTTTGCAAAGTTAAGTACATTGTGAATAAAGATATGACCCCCACTCTTATGGCGCTTAATAGATTTTAGGGCAGAGTAAGGAGTCATATTAAAATGCACATCACAGTACACATATAATAGCACATTGTGATAAATGCTATGAGGGGTAACTGATGAGAGTGATGTGTGAAGTGAGAAGGAACCAGAATGGTAAGAGGTGAAAGTAAAGCATTTTACAAGAGACAGCAGTCACCACATTGTTGTGCATGTCCATGAGTTCTCTCTCCCTCTCTCTCTCCCCTCAGTCCCTCTCAGCATAATGTTTTAAAGATTGATCCACAGTATAGCATGTATCAGTATTTCATTGTTTTTCAAGGACGAATAATAATCTATCAAACGGATGTACCACAATTGTTCATGCATTCATCAACTAATGGCTCTTTGGGCTGTGGCTATCTTTTTGGCCATTGCAAATAGTGCTGTTATGAATGTATGTACATGTCTTGGCTTAGTATATATTTGTAGCTCTTTAGGGCATATAACTAGGGTTGGATTTGCTGGATAGATGTTTAACTTTGTGATGAACAAGAGTGGCTTATTTTATTCATATAGTTGTGCAATATACTTTATCAACTTAATATATATTTAAATGTCTTTTGGTACTATTTTGTGCTTACTTAAAAAATTCCCAATTTTGGCCACAAGTGATGTATAGTATTTTGGTTTTTTTTTCTAATAAAAAAAAGTCATCTTTATTATTATCAACATTAAAATTAAATACTACATCAGTATGGTTGATATTTCCCTCATATTTTATGGTTTCTAAATTATTAATTCTACAGTCCTGGAACCAACATTTGCTTTAGGTATCATGTCTCTTCTTATATGTATCAGAACTCATACCAAACACTGAGTTCTGGTTGCAAAAGAGGCTTTATTTTTGCACCTGTATTGGTGTATAGTTTTTATCATGATTATCCAAGGGGAAAATTTTGTTCTTCTGTGGATTTTTGTAAGCCTTTGTTGCAGAGTAAATTATATGGAACTTAACTGAAATGTATCATAGAAAAAATAACTTTAAAACAAGCATTCAAAGAAATATGACATTTATGTAGATAGACAAGAGAAAAAAGCTGTTAAGTGTCATTTCATGAATTTGTCAATTTTCAAGTATTGATGTGAAAGAATGAATATCAATTTTTTGATAGCTAAACCTTGTATTTCTCCTTAAAAAAAGAGAGTGGGTCCAAAGTTATAACACTGTATAAAAACACATGTTTTTCAGACAGATAAAACATTTGAAAAAACTCCAGCTTGTCCCCTCAATTACCCTATTAAAGCACTACTATAAACCACCTCAAAGAATTACAGCACTATATATATTTGTATCTGAGAAAGTACTTACAAAATTCATTCATTTAAACCACTCAAACATTATTAACTGAGTTTCATCTTCGTGCCAGATACTTTTCTAGACACTTGAGGTACATCAGTGATCAAAAGAGAGAATGGTCATGTCCCTCAGAGACCACATTTAACATTTTTACATTTGCCTCTTTTTACATTATATGAATATATTATTACAATAATGAATATTGACATATGTTAAGGATATGGAGTTGGAATTTTCTTAGAAAATAATTTTCTTCACTGATGCAGAAATTTAACCAAATAACAAGTGTATAACCTGAGACTCATCCAACTTTTTGCCTCCCTTGAGGTAACAGCAGCAAATCTGAATAATTCACATAAAGAACACTTATGTAACATAATTTATATTTAATTCTTCATTATTTCTTGAAACCTTTAGTACTTGTTTTCTTATATCAGAGAATGGCTGGCTGTTCTTTATGTCTGTTTCTCTCTCCTGGACCACAGACATTTCTTTGCCTCCTTTGCAGTTAAGTTTGCCATGTGAGTGACTAACTGAACAACTGTAACTTTTGCAAATGTGATGTGCATCGATCGAGCCATGGCACATGTAAGTCTTCAATGAGAGTTTTATGCTCTCTCCCCTCATATTGTCTTTAAAAAAAATTTTTTTTTTCCATTTTTCATAGAGAGAAACATCGATGTGAGGGAGACACATTGACTGATTGCCTCCAGTGTGCACCCCAACCAGGGCTGAGCCTGCAGCTGAGGTACATGCCCTTGGCCAGAATCGAACCCAGGACCCTTTGGTCTGTGGGCCGACACTCTAACCACTGAGCTGAACTGGCTATGGCTCCCCTCATACTGTCTTGATGCAAATGTGCACGGTAACTTTGGAAGTCCTAAGCTGAGTATGGTGAAACCAAAATATGGAAGATGCTGGTTTTCCATTTGGAAGAGAGCCATTTTCTTCATAGGAACACCCATTTTGGACTTTGTGTTGAGGCATTTTGTGAATGCAGCAGCTAGAGTTACCTTAAATCTTACACTTCCCTCCAAAAATTGCAAAGTGATTGAGAAGAAAAGTTCTTTAACAGTTGATAATTGAATATAAAGGGATTGGTTTCTCTAAAAATATTTTTCTTTTAAAAAAGTGTACATATATAGGGAACAAACTTATTTAACTCATTCCCTCAGAACAAAAGCTTTAAAAGAGCCAGAAGAATTTAGGAATTTATTCTTTAAATTTTACTTACCTTTATTTTTTTTTCAGTTCTTTTAAATTGAATTGAACTCCATTTAAAGGATGAATATGACACAATGAGCAGAAAATGAAATGTGTAAATTTTCTGCTGTATTTCCCCCAATTGTATAAACTCTGTCAGAAATATCTAAGGGAATGAAACACTGAAGTCAGTGTAACCAAGAATCAGGCTATGAGCCCGGCCGGGCGTGGATCAGCGGTTGAGCATCGACCTAGGATCCAGGTGATCAGGGTTCGATTCCCTGTCAGGGCACATGCCCGGTTGCCAATCAGTGACTCTCTCATCATTGATGTTTCTATCTCTCTCCCTCTCCCTCTCCTTTCCTCTCTCTGAAATCAATAAAGATATATTAAAAAAAAAAAAAAAAAAGAATCAGGCTATAGTTGAACTTATTGGCAAGCAGATGTAGAAAAGTCTTAAACAACATACGAATTAAAGAAAAATCAATGGGATGATCTTTTGTTTGTTTTAATTTTAGTGTCAAATAAGGTGTGAGTCAGTAGAAAGTTGCGAATTAAGTAGCATAATGAATGAGTAATATTTCTAGGACTGGATCACATTCAGAATAAAAACCCGAAAATTGATTTTTGCAGTTTTGGATTTGTAAAGTAGTAACTGATAAAAAAAAAATAGGTAACAGTGGAGTTTATAAGCAATAAAAAATTTCCAGGACATTTTATTATTGATTTGATTCTTGGTTAAATGGGCATTGTATTTGTTACTGAAAATGTCTGAAAAGGTACCATAAGGATGGAGATGGACAAATATATATATATATATATATATATATATATATATATATATATATATATATATATATATATATGAAGATTTTCCAAATGGGAGTAAATTAGATTTCAGAAGCTAAAAACTAAAGAGCTTGTTGTTGATTTATGTTAACACTTTAGAATGAATTATTAAGCAAGTGGTTTGAGTGCACTTAGAAAAGAAAATACTATTAGCTAACATCTTTAGTGAGTTCATATTTTGCCAAATTAACTGGCTATTCTTTTTTAAAAAGTAATTAGGCTGACAGATGTGGTAATTCACAGGCATCTTAATGTAAACCAGGCATCTCACAAGTATTGCTTATAGACAAGAAAGAATCCTGTGCTGTGTAATATCACTCTTAAGTGGAAGTTTGGTCAGTTTATAAGTGGATGTAAAGGCAACTAGTATAAAGCCAATTAAACTCTTTATTTTTTATTTTTATTAAACTTACTTAACCAGGAAAAACATTCCCTGATTATTTCACATTCAGTAGAAAAATAATCTTTATTTACTTCATAAGAGAACATCACCACATATCCATAATTTAATATCATAAAATATTGTCTTATTAAATTAACTAATAGTTATGTGTTTTAATAGTATGTTGCCATTTATTTAAATGACAAAATGCACCAGCAGCACACCACAAGTAAAGTGCCATTATGGAAGTTAACTTGGCAAAATTATATATATGTGTGTGTGTGTGTGTGTGTGTATTACACACACCAATATCAGCAATGAGAAAATGTATGATTTGCAAATAAGCCATGATACATACACGTCTTATTATCTAAATTGGAAAATCATGGACTAAAATATAAAAAAGATTCTACTATATATTTAAAAAATACCAAAAATCCTACCCAGTAATATAATAATAATGAAGCAATATTAGCACTAATTTAAAAACAGAAAGTACCACAGCAAATGAAAATTCTGATGATAACTCAGGACAACGGTGATCCTGCATAGTTAACCGTGTTCTTTTTAATCATATCAGGATTTCCGTATATCTACACATGTATTGATCTGGTTATCTACCTGTTAACAAATCCCCTCAAACTTTTTGGTATGAAACAACAATCATTTTATTATTCTTAGGGTGTCTGTGTTAGGAATTTGAATAAGGCCTGTATTAGATTTCCTAAGGCTGCTGTAACCAGTTACCTCAAACTTTGTTACATAAAACAACAAAAATTGTTTTCTGACAGTTTTGGTAACCAGAGGTCCAAAATCAAGGTGTCTATTTGGTGGTGATTACTCAGAAGACTCTAGAATAGATTCTGTACATTGCCTCAATTTCCAAGTGAAAAATTTAGAGTTGAAAAGCATAAAAATTAACTGAGAATTTTACTAGATGCACTTGTTACCAAACTAAAGTTGGTTTCACATAGGTGCATCAAGGCCCAATCAAACTTGAACAGGATTTTGCAGCAAAGAAAATAAAGGTTTATTTAAGGAAATGGCACCAAATTTGTAGTCACAGGTGAGCCATTGTCTAAGACCTGGCTCCCCAATGGCTTCTTGGGGAATGGGTTATGTAGGGGGAAAATCATTAATCATCATGACCAAGGGAGTTAGGGTTGTAGTCTCTATCAATTGGTTAGTGCTGGGGTGGGGGGTAGTTGATCACTGCATCTGGTCCTGATGTCAGTCATGGCATCACTCTGTCTGGTTTTGCAAGGGTGTGTTCAGTGGGGTGGTTCTGCTTTTCTGGGTTGAGCTGAAACACAACTGAGACCTGGATGTTATCTCTAGTTTGAATGCAACTCTGTTTCTGTGGTTAACAGATCCAAGGCTTTGTTCCTAATATTTTTTGATGCCAACCAGAACCTCTTTGTCCTGGGGGCTTAATAATTAAGGGAGTGGATGTGCAAGGAGGGAGGGAGTCATGGTGCTGTATGAGGCCATTTGGAATCAAAGGAAAGAAAGGAAAAAGGGTCATATTAAAGAAATGAAGTTTTTGCGTAGTTACAGACTCAACAGTAAATGTGAGTTGGCAGACAAAAGAATCAGTAACCTTGAAGATAGATGAATAAAAATTACCTACACTGAAGAACAGAGGGAAAAAGACAAAAGAAAAATGAACAGAACTTTCTATGTTCAGGTGACATGTGGGGCAGTGTTCAGGGTTCATCTTGTGTTAATGAGAGTTCCAGCAGAAGAAAAAGTGAAAGGGACAGAAAAATATATTTGAAAACCTAATGATTCATATGGTCCAAAATGTAATAAAAACTATTAAAGTATAGTTATAAAAAGCTAAATTAACCCGAGGTAGAAGAAATATTAACATAACGTTGTATTATCTTCTAGATATTAACTCATTCCTTGTATTGTAAGTGCTTTACTGACTGCTGTGGAACAAGATCTATCTGACTTTGACTTGCATGCGCCCATGAGCCTCATGGTGATCCAATTTCTTATTATATACTTTTATTTAAACCTCAAACCGTGATGGTACCATTTGTCTTTACTTGCAATAAAATTATTACTTGCCCATTAAGTCTATTTCTTTGATTTGTTTTCATTTGCCTATGGCAGGATTGGGCAAACTTTTTCTGTAAAGTTCCAGAGAGTAAATGCTATCAGCTTTGCAGGCTAGACAGTCTCAGTCTTAACTACTTAACTCTTGTCCTTTTAGTGTGAAAGCCGCCATAGACAATACATAAACCAATGAGCGTGGCTTGTTTCCACATAACACTATTACAAAAGTTGGAGGTGAGCTAGATGCCGTGTGCAGCCTGTAGTTTGCTGAGCTCTGTTTGGGATAACTGAAGATGCACTACTTGGGCCAAAAAAAGTAGGCAATTTAGCCCTAAAATGACATGCCCTTATCAGAAAAAGATTGTTACCCCAATAATTTTGAAAATGGAAAAAAACCATACTTTTTTCTTTAAAAAAAAAAAAAGATCAAACTTGAGAAACAATGACCAAGAGGAAAATCTCTGTTGCTGAAGAGAGCTTAACTACAAACTTAACTACTTTTTAAGCAATTTTTTTTTTTTTTTTAATCCTCACTGGAGGTTATTTTTTCCATTGCTTTTCAGAGAGAGTGGAAGGGAGAGAGAGAGAAACATCGATGAGAGAGAGAGACACATCGACTGGTTGCCTCCCACACAAGCTCCGACCCCTGACCAGGGCCAGGGATCAAGCCTGCAATCGAGGTACATGCCCTTGGCTGGAATCGAACCCAGGACCCTTTGGTCTGCAGGCTGACTCTCTAACCATTGAGAAACTGGCCAGGGCCTTTAAAACAATTTTTGTCAATAATTTGGATGAAGTTACAAAAACTATCTTTTAAAATGGCAGAAGGCACAAAAGCAATAAAGTTAACTAATACTTTGGAGAGAAAAAGAGTAATTCACAATAATGAAGTCATTAGAATGATCTCTTAGAAAACAATGTAAGGTGATGGGAGATATGCATAATATAACATGAAGTGAAAACAATACGATAAAAAGTTTTCTTCACTGCATTATATTTATCATTCTTTTGTAATAAATACTTGTCACAGCATAGTTACATTGTTCTCTTCTTGGTCTCTCCTGAAAGCGAAAGGCATACATAATGTTTTCCTTTTATACAAGAGGTGGAAAATTCCCCTTGAATGGGAAATGCTTATTCTCTTGCAGTTTTTACATTATTTTGGTACTCACTGTGACACTAAAACAGTGAATGTTTATTGAGCCATTGCTATGTCCAGACTTTTTGCTAACTATACTAATTGCATCTTACCTTTATCCTTAGTTGTGGCTTATCTCTGCCTCTAATATGGACAAATCTAGTGATTATTTAGTTTTGCTATTACTAAGATGAAATTTTTTTTAGTTCCTATGTGCCAGGATAAGGAGTTGTGAATATTTTGATTTGCCCTTGGGGAACCATATATACCGAAGCCATTTGTATATGTCTAACTTTAGTCTCCCACAGGGCAATGATTGTGTCATATCATTATACTTTCTTTTTAAATATTTTTATTGATTTCAGAGAGAGAAGAAGGGAGAAGGAGAGATAGAAACATCAGTGGTGAGAGACATTGATTGGCTGCCTCCTGCACACCCCCTGCTGGGGATTGAGCCCCAAACCCGCAACCCGGGCATGTGCCCTGACCAGGAATTGAACTTCAGTCTCCGGGGTCATAGGTTGATGCTCAACCACTGAGCCACACCGGCTGGCTCATTATACTTTCTTACAAGAATAAAAGTCCCTTACACAAGGATAGGTCAATAAAGATTCATTTTATGATTTATTAATTTTAGCCTGACGTATAGCAGGGTTGTGAAGATCATTCAAGCCTGCTAGGGAGTTATATTAGAGAGAAGCCACCACTCCACAGGTAACTTACTAACCATGACCACAGCCAGGACTGTGGAGCAGCAATGGCCATTGTTAAGAGTAGACTGTTAAACAGCCTCCTTGTGAGACTGGGGATTCTAGTAAAATAATCCTGGGGCTGAGGCAGAAGTTGAACTCAGCAATCGGTTTCCTGTAGTCTTGGTACCAACGCCAAATTTAGAACCCAGGCTTTGGACGTGCCTGGGTTTCTATTCTACTTAACTAATGTAAATTAAATGTTAATAGGCAAGTCATGTAATTTATCTGTGCCCCAGTTTCCTCACTGATAAAGTAAAAACAATAATACGTACTTTCCAAGGTTGTGGTGAGCATTAAATGAGGTCATCTAAGCCAAGCATAAACCTAGTATTCAGCACACAGTAGGTGCTCAACAAATACTAGTTCTTGTTCTTCCTTCACAACTGATTCTGGAATATTTATTTGGCTCTGACTCATTGTTCACTCATAATATTACTGCTTATATAAACCCTAATTCTAACATATGCTTCTGATTATGGACCATATTCTAACTTCTAGAATTCATCTGCACTTGTCTTGACTCTGTGTTTCCCTTTTCTTTTTTGGTTTTGGGCACTCAGCTATCCATTTCTCACGACTCTATCTCACACAATCCTCTCAGGAATATTGAAAATGCAAAGAGACACTAACACAAACATAATAAAACATATCAAATCTGTTTTTCGATAGAAAGATATTTTTTAATTACTTGAATAACTGATGAAGTCTTCTTTCCATGTGTATAAATAGTATTTTTACAAGCCTTATGCCAGCTCCATAAAAGTTTTTTGTATTTTTTTAAGAATGCTTTGCTGACCAGGGAATATGAATATGAACTGAATATGTTGCAATATCTTTACATTTAGGTAGTTATATATCAACACTTTTCTATTGAAGAAGAGCAGTAATGACTTAGCCAAGAACAACTTGCTAGTGTGTGAGCCTAGGATTTTATATAAATAAATGTCCTAGTTTATGCAGCTACGTAATGATTATAACCTGGAGTTATGGTTTTGTAGATTTGAGCTCTGCTTTAGAGAAATGTTATATGTTATAAATTAATAAGTGTGTAACATATTCAGTAAAATACCAAATTAAGGAACTTGAATTTTAAATAGATTTTCTTTAAGGAAGAAGGTATTTACAAAGTGCTATAAAAATTGATTAGATAAGCCCATTAATCATTCTAGGTTTTCATTGATTTCATGCATATTCAGAGATTTTCTGGATTGAGAAACTGCAATTTCTTTTATAAGTTTGTTTATTCTAATCACAAATATCACACATAGCCTAAAAAATTCAAGAATATTAAGCCTTTAAATATAGTATGCATTTAAAATCTGAGAATAAAAAAGTATAGTGAATTCAATAATCATTGCTTATATTTCTCTATGGTAAATATTCATGAGACTGTAGAAAATGAAATATATCTGTATTTTTAAGTAAAAAGTATTTAACAAAGAGGATCAGAATAGAGATATTTTTAAGAATTTACCTTATTTAGAAGTTCAACATTATTGAAGAACTTCCAGGATAAAATCAATAGAAGTGCTGTACTTTATTGGCTTTATCCCTTCATTGCTTTGCTTAAACATTCACAGTTACTGCTAAACTTTATATTTACCACAAATGCATTATAGTTGTAAATCAGCTTCTCAGTATCTTCCCCTCTTTTTGTTCCTCATTTATTTACAAAGAATTTTGATTGTTTACTGACTCATACATTTATTTAGGAAAATCTATGAGAGAGAGAAAGAGAATTATAATTCAAGGGGGTAATCAGATCTCTAAAGATTTTTAGACTAAGTAAACTGAGTGTGCTTGTAGGCAAATGAAATTGGGAGAAGTGTGAAGCTTTGCAAAAGAAAGACTATAGCCCTGGCCAGTGTTCAATTCCCAGTCAAGGGCATGTACCTGGGTTGCAGGTTCAATCCTTGGCCCTGGTCGGATGCGTGTGGGAGGCAACCAATTGATATGTCTCTCTTATATCCATGTCTCTCTCTTTCTCTCTCTCCCCCTCTCCCTTCCTCTCCCCCCTCCATTCTCCTCCCCCCTCTAAAAATCAATGGGAAAAAATATTCTCGGGTGAGAATTAACAAACGAACAAAAAGAGTATAACAGGGAGCATAGGTATCCTTGGAAAATAGGACCGGCTTGTTCCTCTATGAGAGAGAGAGTTGTAGACTAGAGAGAACAAACCTTTGCAAGAGAGCAGAGTGTGACACTCAACATTGGAGGGAAAGATGTTTTTTCTTCTTGGGCTTCTTAGTAAGTCCAATTTATTTCAGTTCATCTCACATTATTTGAGCATCTCTTATGTGACAAGAATCTTGATAGGTACCTATGATCCAAAGAGAAATAATGCAGAACCTTTGTACTGAAGAACTTTACAATCTAAGTGGGAAACAGTCACATAAATCCAGCCTGATGTTCACAGGTGGGCTCACAGAGAAAATGACACCTTGGCTTGGTTTTAAAGGATGTATAGATATTGACCATGAGAAGACAGAAGTAGGAATTTCAAGTAGAAAGAACAGTAATTGCCAAATCAGCCAAGATGGACAGAAAAATGTTCAATATTGATAGAGCTGTCTCTCAATTGTTTTTAACCTATTATTCCTTTAGTGAACATGACAAATGTTCACATCCCATTTCCAGAGATGCTGAATTGCCTCCCATCATTGAAGACTCAGGTTTCCAGTACAAAACCCGGTGTTTCTTTGTGATGAAAAGCCTCAGCTTGAGCAAACTGAACTCACAATGGGAATTATGTGCAGGTCTTTTCATTAGCAATCCTGCAGGGGGTGAATGCTGAGGAGACTAGAAGTGGTAGAATATAAATAGAAAGTAAGTAAAAGCTAAAATTAGCAAGACTCCTACTTTTTTACCCAGAGGATCCATAGATAACTAGAAATTGTTCTGAGACAGTGAAGCAAGACACTTAAAATTTTCTACCAATTAAATTCAAATAGAACTTCTAATGAAATACCAATTGATTAAAATAAACCAACACATAGGACCTACATTCCTCAGTTCTACATATTTTGCAAAACTGTTAATACTGATATTGTTTTATTTGCATTTAAACCAAACAATTGTTTGACCCGATCCTCTGGCTGTCAAACAAATGAAAAACCCAGATTTCCAAGTTCATGTTAATTAAATGTAAATAACCTTATAAGCTATTTGGGCAATCCACTTAGGCTTCTCTAAAAGCTACATTTCTAATGACAATCTCAATTGGGGGATAATGTCATTAAGCCAGCTTTGCTTAAAGACATTTATTCATAACATTGATGAAAAGCATTCTTATGTTATGATTTGAATTCTTCATAGTTTTATATTTTTACATTTAATAATCTATTCTTAGTGCCTTTGGGGATATTTTGAGTGGATAGCTGGACTAAATGGCTCATGAAGCTTGCATGTCAAGCATATGCAACTCCAGAAATTTCAACTTTAAAATTGGCAGTATGGCTAGGTTGAAAAATTTTTTCTGAGAGTTTTCATATTAATATATTTCACTCTCCTACTTAAAACAATTTTTAGTATTCATATTGAATGGAATCATCAAATAAAATTTGAATTATGATACTTTATCTTAATTTTATTTACCTTGCCTCCCCCTCCCCCCCAAGTATTCATGGCAGAAGTATAAAATGTAGTTAGGAACTTGACTTTGAAATCAGACAAACTTGGATTTTGATTGTGTGAATTTAGACTAATTTTAAACACCTTAAGCTTGGTATTTTTTTCCTTCTATGTGTCCATCTGTCCATCTATTCATCCATCCATCTATCTATCTATACTTATCTACAAAATTGATATAATAGTATCTACTTCAGAGGGTTGCCATCATGATTTGTGAAATCAGGTACAAACAGTGTTTAAGTACTTTTTGTTTGGTTTTGTTTTGGCAAGAGTAGACTCTCAATGAGTGCTAACTTTTAATAATAAAAGAATAGTGAACTTTCTTCTTGCTGCAAGCGTGTCCTCACCCTGCACTGAACACATCATGCTCTTTTGACTCCCACTTTGTTGTGCACAGTTGCTGCTGCTATTTAAATTATAATCCTTTATTTGAGACTCAGTCAAAACGCCACTTATTCCATGAAGCATTGTCCCACCAATGCAGAACAAAATAGTTCTGAACAGAGATCTAAATTTTGTGTGTACCCATTGGTCTTTAATTGAAGTCATGGGCTACTGTTGTCTGTTGCTTTGCCCATGTAGATATTCTTTTCCTAAAGAGATTTTAAATTCTTAGACCATAAATTACATCATCATCATCATCATCAAAAACAGACAACAAAATAAAACAAAACAAAAATACTACAACCAAAACTATCCCCCAAGACATTTCCAGAATGTATATCAAGCTTTCAGATATTTACTGAGTATTTGAATGGCTGCCCTAGATTATTAGAAATGACTATAGCCAAACTGGACTATTTTTTTTTCTTAGAGAATTTTTTGTCAGCCAAACTTTTATTGGTGTAGAAAGATGGGCATTAGATCACAGGGTAAAAGCAACTTTACTTCCCCAAAGTTTGGTGCTGTATGTTGATTTTGGGCCTCCTACAAATTTAATGGTGGCATCAGGGCAGACATTAAAGATTTGCTTGGGCTGGTTTGCTTTGGCGGGCTAGCTTCAGACCTCCTTTTATTATCTTTGGTTACGTAGCAACAAATAAGGTTGAGCTTAAGATGATGCCATCTAGGCTCTTCTCTGTGCTATGATTTTGTTCGTTCATTAACCGTATTTCTTTGATGTTCACATAAATACCCATATTAGTGTTAAAAATTTTTAAAAGTGATTTGGCTAATGAAACAGCCACATATTATTGAGTGTTTAATATAGAGTGAGTTTGTTTAAAAAATATGCTGAGTAAATTTTCTTGATAATTTGAAGAAAAATAATTTGGCGATGACTTACTATAATTTAAGAAGAAGTGGAAGTGATATCTCTATAGGTGGCTTCTTTCAAATTGCAGGTTTAAAGGTGGCTGATCACAGTAGGGAACTAATTGCCTGGTCTTAACTAGGCTCACTGCTGTAAGAGAACTTGGAAACATTTCTTCTTCTGGTGTTCGTATCACCTTGAGCTTCATTTTAATGATGCCTTGCTTTTTGTACAGAGCCTCATTTCAACAGAAATTGTGAGCCTTTTTTACTTTTTTTAAAAAACGAAGAGTTGTGATAAAAAGTTTAAAGCTGCTAAAAAGAGTTTAATTTGTTTTAAAATATCTGCTCAGAGAGGTAGAATTTATCTTGTTATTTTTTAAACATTAAATGATACTTTTTGACATTAGCCAGTCTAATATCTCTGTGATAGTTATCATTTTTACTTGAGAAATATAATTACCAATACCATTGGAGTATTATTATATGATTATATTGATGGAAATCCATGAGAATTTCAAGTTTATGTAATCCAAATTCTAAGATTAACTATAAAGTGTTGTGTGTAGCTTTATAATGAATTCTTCCACCTAACCAAAATTTAAACTAGAATGAATAAAATCATGTTGAAATGTTTAATATTTTTAAAAAACAACTGGCCTCTAATTCAATCCAACAATCCCTTCTGTGTGTTTATTATGTTTATATGACTGAGTGACACATTTTAGGTCCTGCAAATGTATGGTTTTTTGATACAAGGATATGAGAAGCCCAGACTTGTGAGATTCCTGATAGCATAGCTGAACTGAACCAATCACATTTTCACCTTTCTTTGAAGTAGCATTTTATTGCCTAATACTTAATTTTGATACCAAAGACATATTTAGGAACACTGTAAGTGGCCCTGTGGAAATTTGTGGCATTGCAAATAAGGACACTCATCTTTCCTATGCAGCATCTTTTTCTTGAGAACCTAGAAGAGAGATTTTTATTTTTTAGTTTTCATATGAAGAAGAGCTGAGCTCACTGAACTGAGTTACAATGATTTTCCCTCTTTGCCTCTTTACCACTCTTGGTGCTGAATTGGTGACCCACCTTAATGTGTATGACTTTACAATCAATGTGCTTTCTTTACTTTGTTCTTAGCCTATTTCAATATATTTTATCTCTAAGCTGCTTTAAATTCTTATAGAAATTAGCCAGGATCTGAATAAACAAATATATGAATAAAATTCAGGTAGGTGGTTTACAGGAGCCACTCATGAATTTGCAGGTAGGCAGAAAGGTCTGAATATGATTTACTGATATTCAGCCATCAATCAATCTTCCTAAACTGAAGTGAACTGCGTAACCTGGAACACGAAATCATTACCTTAGCTGTTAGGCTACTGTCAATGGGTGCCAATGGCAAACCCCAGACATTGCATTGTAAAAATCATGATTTGGACCTACTGATAAAGATTCCATTCTGGTGTCTTCTTTCTTTAACTTAGTAATTGGATGCAAAGGATGTAAAATGGGCATTTTAAGAAATTAAGGTCCTTCAACAATTACTTCAAAAGCTGTGTCAGCTCAATTTAAATGAAAGATGCTGGCACAGGCTCACAGAATGTGGTACATCAGCAAAGTCATGATTGTTACAAATAAAAGCATTGCACCTCTCTCACATATTCAGAAATGAAACTGTATTAAAAATGATGCTATACAACTCTGTTGCAAATAGGATGTAGGAGTTTGTTGTAATGCTAAACTATTTAAAAGAGTTCTTAGCAATAGCTAAAAAGAAATTTGATGACTAAAAATCAGCAAAGGAAATAAGGTGAAAAATCTAGTACTCCATAAAAGTGTCAGGAAACCAGAAAGGAGGTGGCATAGGAAGGGGTAAAACTAAAATGATCAAATAACATGAAAACATGGAAAAGATGGGAATAATAGGAGAGCACAGAAGAAAAGGTAAATGCCCTAGAAAGCTTTCAGGACAAAACCACAGTGAGAAAGGTGAGTGGTGGGGTGGCGGACAAATCATGTGGGGAACTAGAAGGCAAACATGAGAATCTAGAAGACACTAACCTAGAGACAAAAGAGGGATTTCAGGGACAAGGAATACTGAGAGGTGCCAATCATATGTGCATTTGACATATATCACGATATGATGAATATTGATGTAGCAAGAAATTTGAGTTGGAACAATAGCCACAAGTTGCCTGTTAACGTTCTTCCTTGTGAAATCAAAGTGAAGAAAAGAGACTCTTCCATATTGAATTCATAGAAATTCTAGTTTACTATATTCCATTTATTGAATTACTTTTTATATGTGGAATCTAAAAAAATAGAACATATATTCTGAGAACAAACTGGTAGTTATTATATTCCTTTTAACTCGTTACAACTTAGATGGCAAGAACTAGGGACCACCGAATATATTTAGTTAATTACCATCATGAGGCTAATCTGTCCAGATCTAATATACATTTCAGTTAATCCTTGCATTAGTTTACTGTGGCTGTTATGACAAATTACCCCAAACATTGTGACTTAAAATAGCAAAAATTAAATTTTCTCTCAGTTTTGGAGGAAGAAAGTCCGAAATCTCTTTCCCTGGGTCAAAATCAAGGTGTTGGCCAGGACATGCTGCTTGACTCTAAGGGAGAACCTGTTCTTTGCTGTTCCAGCTTCTGGTGGCTGCTGGCATTCCTTGGCTCATGGCTGGCTGCATAAAATTACAGCTTTCAAGGCAAAAATTTTCAAATCTCTTGTCTGCTCCATCTTCATACCACTTTCTCCTCTGTGTGTATAAAATCTCTCGTCTCTCTCTTTTTATTGTTGACACTATTACAGGATACATGTGATGGCATTCAGGGTCTACCTGGATAATCCAGGATAATCTCCCCATCTCAAGATCCTAACTTAATTACATCTGTAAAGACCCTTTTTCCAAATAAGGTAACATTCACATTTTCCAGGGATTAGTGCCTGATTTCACTAGGAGTCATTATTTAGCCTGTAGCATGTCCAATTTAAACATAAATTGGTATTTTGGCCTAAAATAAGGACTTTGATGTAAATTTGCTCTCTCTCAACCTTTCTAGGCCTCAGTTTTATTCATCTTGCACATGATATTGTGTAGCTTGCATTATTATGTCACTGTAAAAATTAAATGAGATTGTGTTTGCAAGTGATAAAGCACTATACAAATTTAAGGCACTATTAATATTTTAATATCAGGTTCTATCATTCTAATCAAATATTGGTAATATTTAACTATGGTTAAAAATAATGGTGACAACTATGATAATGTTATGATGATATGATTTGAGGAAATCTGGGAAGGCTTATAGGGTCAAAAGTATCTCTTTTGTTCTGTTTTCTTACTTTTTAAGTTGGAATAATGATAGCACCTACATTATAGGATTGTTTTTAGGATTCAGTTAAATGAGTTCATGTATATAAAATATCCAGAAAGCGTTAGGCACATAGGGTTAGTATTAATAACAATAAAAAACCCAAATAATGAACTAAGGGTTCTGGGAAGTTGGTCTGGAATTTTGGAAAAGAATATACATGGCAGTGGGTATTTTTATAATCATTATAGAGTTTGAAAAGAAACCATAACTTAGAAGCAGGGGCCAGAATGCTATGGACATGTGAGATTTTAAAAAAATATATGATATTGGCAGTTGTGTTCAAAAGTGTATCCTGTTACATCCCAGACTGGCCAGAAGATTTACAAGCACTTATCATGCTTTCCCAGAGTTTTGGCATTATTGGCATAATTTTAACTTGAATAGACATTTTTTGAAAGTAATTACCATATGCAATTTTAAGACCCATGACTGCTAGACCAATTAATTAGCAATTTTCTGATTAGCAGTATTCCGAGTCAACAGAAGAATGTTGAATAATTTTTAAAAAGAGCTGAGAAATCAAAAATATTTTTAGCAAAGTTATTTTTATATACTACAAGAAAATGTCTGTAGACTGTGTAATCATGTTTCAGTATAGTATTCAGTATCCTTTAGTGAAATCAGGAATTTTACGTCAACCAGTGTCATATGTCACTAGTTTATGTCAATTTATAAAGAAGAATTCCTTTCAGTAACTTATATCTCTTTTGAAAGAATGATAGACTTTAAAAATAGTCATAGTCCATCTTGATATTTTACAGAGTTTTAATGTTCCCCTTCAAGATGAGTATTTGAACAATGGATCAATGCTAACTCTAGGGACATATACCAATCATGCTTGGAACACAGAAATCTTTCTTCAGTGACTAAATGCTAGACTAAATGCTTTGATCATTAAGTTTATAGGTTATTTCAAACTAATTAGGGTAAATAGTTTGGAAAGTAGGACCTAATTACAAAGTGATCTTCATAAATTGAAGAGATGGCCAAGACCAAGCAGAATGAAGTTCATTAAAGCTGAGTGCACCCCAGACATGAGCAATTGGAGAGCCTGTGGTTAAGTTTAATATTTTAGCTTGTGCCGTGTCCTCTCCACATATACCACTGGGATTAGGAGACAGTAGATAAAGGGCAATTCAATCAGTACAGCCTGCCTCACTCTGGTGCTATAGGAGGCAGTGTAGGGGAAGGACTCTCTTTTAGAATCATTGATTTTGAGGCCTGCAAATGGCCTAAGAGTTCATTTTTCTAATAATTTAAGTGCTGTGCCTTTAATTCCAAAGTAAAACATGAAGTGAAAATATGTCACTTATGAAAACAAACCTAGAATTTTAATTTTCCCCAAATAATTTTGGATTCAAAAAGTACAAAGTAAGAATATATAATAGCCCAATTGTATCAATAGCCACAGTTGTTACTTAGAGAATACTTCATGCCTCAAATTGGTAGAAACAAAGCCACTATTTTCATTCTGAGTGGTATTTATTATTCTTTAGCCAGTTTAATTGTATAAGAAAATAAAATGGTGTTTTTATCAGATTGTAGAAGAATATTATTAATTTACCCCTTATTTTCCCAAAGCACAATTTTATTATTGAATATTTGTGTTATTGGAGAAATGCATGGGTGGTTTTTCCCCGTTGTGAGTGGGAGTGGGGTTCTTGGGGTACCACTGGAATAAACATTTCCAGAGGCCCCTACAGGAGGATGAGTTGTGGTAGAAACCTTTATTTCCATGGAATTACATCCCTTCAGTAGAGCTAAAAGCAAAGCCAGGGTCCAGAGTTTCTGTTCCATGTTGCAGTCAGGTCCAGTTTAGCATCAGGCTAGTTGCGATCCATTAGTCCATGCTGTAGGGGTCCACATGACCGTTAGCCATGTGGACAAATACAGGTCAATTACAATGGTCTCATTTGTAGTAATATTTGTGTTTTTGAAGGGTAATTTTGATGATAAATTCATAAGGAATTAAAAGGAACTCTTATATGACTTGTTTACTGATTTTCAGAGCTCTTCAAAAATAAAATACTCTCAATTCGTGATATAAGGCATACAATGAGGATGTCACCCAGCAGTACTTACACTTTTAAAGCAGTCATTAAGATTGCCTAATATTATGATGAAAAAAAGGAAAACACAATTCTTAAAATTAGGCCATTTATCCAAAGACAGTTTCATAGGAGGAGCTTGAACACAGATAAACAAAGTACAGATGCATATTAGAAACAACAGCACCGAAGAGCTCAGGAAAAGACCTGCTAAACTAATAAAGTATAATAGAACTCAATTATATTAGTAGTGATCTTATAAAACCAGAATTGTTGATATCTTAATGTAATGGGCCATATTAAATTGAGACTAATATAAAACTTATGTGCACTTATACATTATTTCAAATAGTAATAGTATAGCAGGGATTGTTGGTTTATTTGGGGACAGTTCAACTCTTTTCAGTTTCTTGAAGCCCTCGTTACAGATACAATCCTATAGATAATTTTTAAACATCCTGCAAACATAGAAAGAATAAAACAGAATATCTTTCCTTCTTTTGAACTTCATACTCTAAGTTTCCATAGTAAATATGTGTAGGTGATTGTCCTGTTACACCTCTGCTCTAGTCCCAGCTCTGGGATTTGTGCATGGCATGTAATAAAGCTCTATTAATATGAAGGAATAAATGGTCTGTTTCAACAAGCTTTGATCAGTGCCATATAAAGGAATAGCATTTAGTTTTAGGATTTCCCTGTGTTCGATTTTAGGATTTCATGGCTTAATGAGATTGGCACTCAGGCTCCAGGGATTTCACAGACTACTGGGAAAGTCAGGCTTGAAAACAAATTACAACAATATGGTGTGATAATTAAAGTTTGTAAAAAGTGCTAAATCAGTATGGGATATCAAACTCTTGCCTTGGCAGCTTGAGGAAAATTAGTTTGATGAGTTTCTTGGGTGCGTTAATTTCATTTGAGGACATTGAATACTAAATTAAATCAATGCCCACACCTTAACTATTTATCCAAATTTACTTTCATTTACTTGGGTCTCCAAATTTTTTATTTATGTGTAGGTATTTGAGATATAAAGATAAATAAGACTACTTCCCTAGAAGCTAGATATAAAACGTATACTTTCTATGTTCTCTATGAAGCAAATAAAAGCAAAAGGCAGGGTCATAAGTCAACATTGTAATTGTATGGGCTATGGGGAGAGAGCCAGGGGCAAATTCATGAGAAGGGGACTACTTTTTAAAAACACACAAAGGCACGAGAGATTTCTGTGTTCACAGAGATGTGGTGTGTTATTATATTTGGATAGCAAGTTGGGTTTATGTGTTCTTCTTTGGTTGTATTTATTCTGAAAGTAGCTAGCCAATGAGGATTTTAAGTTGATCAAATTTTCATGTTAAAAGGGACCCTGAAAGAAGAGTGGAGAGTACACAGGAGAATAAGTATCTTGGAGGAAGCTGGAATGTAATATTCCTATAAGAAATTCATAATGAGAGTCTCAGTCAAGGTAGTAGCTGCAGGGGTGAGGAAGTGGTGCGTGTTTTAGAGCTGCTGAGGGAAAAAAGTTGTTTCTATTCTGCCTTGTTTCATGACAAATTTAAGGTGCTTATATGGATATAAAAATGCAACAGAAAAATATATTCATAGAATTATATTTCTATCAGTGGTATTAGTGATTGTTCAATTAGCAATTGGACCCAAAAAGAGGGAAGAAAAGAAGATAGTGCCTTTTTGTTTGTTTGCTTGTTGTTGGGTTTTTTGGTTGTTTGTGTGTGTGTGTGGGGGGGGGGGTATCTGAAAAGAGACAGATACAATTCTTCTTTACTGAAATAGAAAATAACATGGGAAAATTAGCTTACCTAAAGAAGGCAAGTTTATTTTTGTATATGTTGAATTAGAGGTACCTATGAATCATCAAGATGGGGACATTAAAATGAGAATTTTAAGCATTTTTGTTTAAAATTCAGGAGAATGGTTTGAGAGGCATTAACAAACATGGTATAATATCAAATGTTTGCTTCGAACACTCTGCATAAAAGCTACCCCAGAACTCAGTGGTTTATAACAATGCACTGGGTCTGTGGATTCGATGTGGCTCCGCTGGACTAGGTGACACTTGCCTTCAGGCTGCAGTTCATCTCGGCACTGCTCCATGTGTCTCCTTATCCTGGGACCAGAGGTTTCCCAAGGGACGTTCTCAAGGTGGATGACAAAGATACAAGAAGCGCTAGCCGAGGCTCACGGTGTCTCCTGGGGCCTCAGTGTGCACCCAGCACATTGCTCTCTGCTCATGTTCCATTGACCAAAATAAATCACATGGCCAAGGCCACCATCAAAGGGGCCAGCACGTATTCTCTGGCCAGAGGGAACTATGGAAAAGGCAGGGAGCATTCTGAATACAAAATAATCTCTCCCATGTTAATAGGGTTGGATGACATTACTCAGTGAGAGTGGGTAAAGTAAAAGGAGACAGTAATAGTCTCAGAAACACTAATGATTAAGGAATAATTCTGAGAATGACAATAAAGGATGAAATAATATCAAGGAAATAGAGGGTCCCTGAAGTCAAAGAATAGAAACCTCAGTGAGCTGGCTGAGGAAAACATTATCTCATCCTATGCAGAGTTCAAATCAGGATCGAAAGTGTCTTTTGCATCCCAATTTTGAGGTTATTAATGGGACCCTTTTCTGGGTAATGGAGGCAGAGGAAAGTTGTAATAAATTGAGGAGTGGATGCGAAGTGAGAAAGTGGGGGTCACTAAGCTACCCCTTCAAAAAACTTGTCAGTAAAGGAAAAGAGGTATGGGGGTCTTAACTTGGTAGACTACCTATGTTTGAAAAAGTGATAGTCCTCTAAACCCTCTTGTAAAATTAGAACAGGTGAAAAATAATTTCTTACTCAAAAAGAATAATAAATTTTAAAAACCTTGCATTTGATGACCGGCCCTTGAAATTTATGTAAAATCTTAGCTATATATAACCAAACTGATTTATTGGTTATTATAAACTTTAGTCAACAAAATTTTATTCCTGTATGCTGAGTATTATTACGATTTAGAGGTACAAAATATGAATAAAACTGAGTTAGGAAATTCTCAGATGAAAAACCTATGTCTCTAGAGTATGGTTGTAAAACCTGTGTGTATGCCCATGAATTCACCTGAGAAATTCTTCAGCTATATTTATGTGAGGCTTAAAAATCATGTGATTTACTCCAAATACTCTTTTTCTAGGTTTATTCCAAGGAATAAAAATTTGATTGAATGGATTAATTTGTGGATTTCCATTGCTATAAATTTATTTCACATCTGATGTACATGGCTTTAAAATGTAGATGTGTCAACAAGACTGTTGTTCTGTTTGGTGGAAAACCATCAAAATAAGCAGGGAAAGGTGTGGAAGAGAAGAAAGGGAAGAAAATTTTGTATTTCAATTGCAGTCTGAAAGAATGAGTTGAAACTAATTATGCATATACATAATTGGCATTTGCAACCATTACTTAACTAGAAAGACTAATAGGTGATAGTATTTGTAGAGATTACTCAGGTTTAAATCATTTGCACTCCTTTTAATCCCTCCTCAGAAACGTCTAAGTAGGCTTTTATTTTTCTCTCTAATTCTGATGCTCTAATTTATCCCATGTCACCTACATTCACCCACTCATCAGATTATTCAGAGTGATAGGTAGCTAGTTGTAGTTTAGATAGCCTTAGGGCAGCTTCAGCTCAGTTTCTAACTTTTTCCCTTTCCCAATGAGCTCCAGACCCTCAGGAAACAAATTTTAATATTTAAATAGCTAAAAAATTATCTTGATTTTCAATGCTACGTTTTTATAATTTATACAAATTGACACAGGATTAAAAGCTCTGCTATAGGTCTTCCCTTCTTTGTACTCTCATTGCATCTTTATATACATACGTATTTTAACATTTATGGAATTGCATTTATTTTCATGCCCTTTTTTACTCTGAGGAGAAGCGGGGTTTGTTCTCAATGGAATATAGACATATTCTTTATGCATGCACCTGTGTTTTGTTCCCAGCCTGCAGTGCTTCTGACATCGCCACTGCTACTGGATTTACAGAATGCCTTAAAGCTATCAGTATCCCATATGCTTCTGCAAAAGTAAATTATTGATCTTATCACAGACCTCATATCTAAAAATACTGAAGGCATCAATTTTAAGAAGTCTAAATAAATAAATATACCATGATTATATATAGCCATCTCAATATTAAGATTTCTATTATTAACATTAATCTATTGAGTAAATGTAATCTCATCAAACATCTTTACAGTTTTTTAAGAAAGTGGCAAGCTAATTATAAAATGTATATTTTAAAATACACTGGAATAGCTAGAACATATTTGTAAAAGAAAAACAATCAGAAAAGTTACACTATTTCAAGGCTTAGTATAGAGCTACAGAAGTTAAGCTAGCTTAGTACTTGTGGAAGGACTGATATATAGATCAATGGAATTGAATAGAGAGTCGAGTCTAGAAATAGAACTAAACATATATAATAACCTTAGTTTTAATAAAGCTGCCAAGGTAATTCAAGAGGAAAGTAGTCTTTGCAAGAAATAGTGCTGTAACAAGTAGATAAGTATGGACAAAAGTGAATGTCTCCCCCCAATTCATGATCTGATTATTATTTTAAAAGATTGTAGATTTAAATGTAAAATCTAAAACTAAAAAAATGTAGAACAAACAAAGACCATTCTCAGGAATTTGAGAATGCAGAAATTTTTTGGATATGAAACAGAAAGCACAGAACATAAAAAATACTGATTTGAATTTCATCGATATTGAGAACTTAATATCTGTTGCTTAAAAAAATGTTAGGGAAATAAAAAGACAAGTCAGCCTGGGTGAAAAGTGTATGTGTGTGTGTATGTGTGCTCAAGAATTATTAAAGCTCAAGAAAGAGAGTCCAACAGAAAATTTTGAACAAAATCCCCATAAAATATATTACTGGCACATAAGAATATTAAAAGATATTTATCATTATTCATCAGGCACTTCCAAGTCAAACCACAATGAGATACCACAACATATCAACATAAATGGCCAAAAGTAAAAGATTCACATAATGTTAGGCAACTGGAACTCTCATATATTGCTGGCAGGAGAGAAAAGCTTTCCAGCCACTTTGGAAATCAGTTTGGTATATTCTTGTAAGGTTAAACACGGTTACAGAAAAAATGAAATGTAAAAACAATGATAACATAAAGATTTATAAATTTATTTTTATTAGCCAGAAATTTGAAACAACAAATGAAACGTCTATCAACTGATACATTAATAAATGAATTGTTTATCAATTGATAAATTTTGTATCTTCACACAATATAATGCTACCCAGGAATAAAAAAGAGTACACTGCAGATAGAATACAGACAAACTAAAACACGATGCTAAGCAAAAGAAGCCAGGTGAAAAATAGTACACACTGCGTGTGTACATAGAGAGTTTGGGAGCAAGAAAACCAATCTATAGTTATAGAAGTCAGATAAATAGTTGCTTGTGAAGATGATTAGAAATGAAAAATTGGAATGAGAATATTTGGGTGACAGAAACATTCTCTACTGCATGATGCAGCATTTAAAATTTGTTTATTATATGTAAATTATACTTTATAAAGATTGTTTTAATGGAGCTGAAATAAACAAATTATAAAAAGACTTAAAGGCAAACCACAGCATGGGTAATTCAAATTGTTTTCCTCCATCCAAATGCTCATTTATTTAGAGTATAAGGAGGATTAGTAAGAATAATTTTTAAAATTCTAATAACCTATAGAAAATTAGGCAAAGAATAGACATAAAAAGAAAGGTAATACATAAGGAAATGTTCAAGACACTCTTAAGGAAAATGTAAATTAAAATGACAAGGAGACAACGCTTTTACCTAAATACTTGCTGTGTATCAAAACATTTGATTATACTGTTAGTGAGTTTTAGGAAAATGTCTTTTCATATATTTTTTGTTGTGTACATTTTGGCAGCTTCTATCAAAACTCTAACCTTTGACTTAGAAACTCTGTATCTGGGACTGTTACTAATAAACTCACATATGCTTGAGTTGATTTATATACAAGAATATTCACTGAAGTGTTGTTGTTTGTAATTTTGTAACAGCAGGAATAACAGTGTCCACAATATATGGCAGGCTAAATAAATTATGTAAAATGCATGCTGTGGACTACTGCAGAGCCATTACAAAGAGTGAAACAGCCCTTTATGAACTAATTGGAAGGAGCTCCCAGATCTAGATATAAATGGTTAAAGGACAAAAACAAGGTGAGGGCTACACACACACACACACACACTCTCACAATGTGTATGCTACGGTGTGATTTGTTTTGGCATTCTTTCAGATCACAATGACAAAGTGACCTTTTTCAAGTGTTTTGAGGTTGGGGGAGAATCCCATTTTCTAGACAAATTTACACTTGCAATTTTAATTTAAAAAAAAATATATCTTTATTGATTTCAGAGAGAAGAAGGGAGGGGGGAGAGATAGAAACATCAATGATCAGAGAGTCGTAATGGATTGGCTGCCTCCTGCACGCCCCCGACGAGGTCTCGAGCCTGCAACCCGGGCATGTGCCCTGACCGGGAATCGAACCCTGATCGCCTGGATCCTGGGTCGATGCTCAACCGCTGAGCCACACCCGGCCGGGTTTAATTAATTTTTAATATTCGATAATTGATCCTACTCAGCCTTCAGATATTCATGCCTATTAGAATGACAAGACATAAGTATTGTATCACTAGCTGTCACACATCACCATTATATAATACTAAAGGGCATTTTTCCCAGGTTCAGTGAGCCTTTTGATCCATTTAGAGTCCAGTCTGCAACGTTAAATCCCAGCTTCTATTTGCAATGACTTTCAATTAACAAGGTCATTTTGTGGCCTAAACTGGTAATCCAATCAGCTGATGTCCTCTGTGTGAGCCATGCATTATAATTTACCTCTGAAAAGAGCTTCTGTTTGTGCCAGAGGAGGAAATGCACTGTTAAATCCTTATTTTTCAAAATACTATCCTAATTGCAGGTGTTGGGTTTTCTTAAATGACTTGCTAATATTATAAATGGGCAAAATGCTTGAATGACTTTTTAGGCATACTGTTTGAAGTCATGTGTTTGTCCCGTTAGTAAAAATACATTTGAGAGATTTAACACAATATCAGTTGTAGCTATTTTTTACACCCAATTTATTTCTGTGACTCCAAAAGTAGATAAAAATTTCTTCGATAAATTGTATAGCAAGGTATTTAAAACTGACAACGTTTCCAGGTTCTCATTGTTGCCATTGTTACCGGAGAAAGTAGGGGGTCCACTTTCCCTGACACTAGTGGGCGTGGGGTGGGTCTTGCGATATCTTCAGAAAAATAATTTTCTGAAGATTCGCACAGGAGAATGAATGGTTTTTATTGACATGGAGATGCATTCCTCTGGTTGTAAAGTCCCATGGCCCTTAACGCAGTCCTGGAAAAGGGGCAGCTGTGGATTCAGCACAGCCACTGTCCAGAGCTTCCGTTCCATGTTGCAGCGGGGTCCAGTTCAGCACTCAGGCTCATTATATACCTATACATTATATTGTTTTGAACTGAGGTAATTTGCTTTATGAATTCTGCCAATTTTAATTGTTAGGGATATGTAAACATATTATTTCTTGTCAAATCCATTCAGAGATGCTGTTTAGTGGAAAGAGCTTTACTCTAGGTATCAGTTAAGTAACTTCTAGTCCTGATTTTACTGCCCTTAAGTTTTGAACCTTGTAAGTAAATGACATACGTAACCTAGGATTCTGATTTCTAAGACATTTCATATCTACAACTACTATTTCAGTCTGTTTAATTCAGTAAATGATATTGTGTGATGGACAGTATAGAGGGTTGTGATATCAAGATTAATAAACCAGAATTCTTGTTGGTGTTGGAAACCAACATATGTGTAACTATGAAAAATGCTGGTAAGTTGTATTATTACATAATATGATAAAGATGTATATAATGATAAGGGGACATGAAGAAACAAAACCTTTAGTGTGATTCTGGCCTTAAGTAAGAATAAATGTCTATGTGCTTTGAGAACAAGAATGCAAAAATACATGAAAAATGTTATCATTATTATCATTGCCTTGTATATACTTCTTGGTCTCTTAGCTCCAGAGAACAGCAGAAATTTAAGGAGTGTTGAAAAAAATAGATTAATTATTTTAAGAACTTGGAGATAATTTTCATAGTCACAATAAAATAACCTTTTAAAATATTCTAAAATTATATCTGGTAAAATTATAGTGCTTTGACTGGGGACAGTACTAGTCAGAGCCATCACTCTAGACAAGAGAACTGACAACTTTCAGAAGGTGGAATCTTTAACATATTGATACTATACCACAAAGTTGTTTCTCTGTAATAGGACACAACACATAAATGAAACAGGAAGCAAATTAGGAACCAACAGTAATACTCTGAATCTCTTTGGCCTAAGGGGACCTTCTAAGGTCAGTAGTAGTATTTACTGTCGGGGAAATCTAGTGTCAGATGGAATTCATTTTATTCTCTTGATGTTTGTAGAGAATCTATGTAGGCTAATCTGCCTTTCCTTAGCTGTAATTCCGATTTAAAGCAGCATCTATTTACCATGATATCCAGCAAGTGTTTAATGTGGAATTAAAAAGGACAGATATGAACAGCTATCATAGCCAGCGTGGCATATTTACACCCCTCAATTTGTATTCACTTAACTGATTCTCTGGGACAAAAATGTATGGCAAAGTATCCATCTGGTTAGGAAACTTTGACCATTAAGTCACATATGTGTTTTTTCATGCATGTATCCTTCATTTAGTCAACCTTCAACAAATATTTTTTGAGCACTGACATTGTGTAGAACCTTTGTAAGGTGCAGGAGGTGGGTACAATAGTGGAGAAGAAAACTGAAGGGCCTTTGTCTTTATAGAGCCTCATGTCAGTGTGAGAGAGCTAAATTTAACAAACAGTCATTAATTTCAAGTTGCGATGTCTAGGAAAAGTGTGAGCCCCAAGAGAGCATAACAGGAATTTACTTCAAATTGGGTGGTCACGCAAGGCCTTAATGAAAATTGGTATTTAATATGAGATCTGTTGGATAAAATGTAGCTAACAGTGTGGAATGGAAAGTCAAAATGGATTTAGTCAGTGTAGGTTGTATAATGATCAGAGGCATTTGCAAAATTACTAAGCCAAGAAAAAAGGCTGGTTTTGGGTAATTGAGAGATAGTTAGCTCGTCTGGGAAGCAGCCGGAGGAAGTGGTAGGGGAAAGGGAGAAGTGCCTGGGGCCAGGTTACACGAGGGCCTGTGAACCATCGCCAGGCACTGGCATTTTGTCGCCACAGAACATATTGAAATCTATAGGCTTGCACGAAAATTGAACTCATTAAATCACTTGTGTGCTCTGTACCATACTTGCAAAACTTGTGCTCTTTTATTTGTCCTTTGTCTCATTCACTCATTCGATTTCTGAGCTCCAAACCTTAAGTATCAAGAATCAAAGGATTCATAAGATAGGCCTCTCCTCATCCTTGATAAGACCATGATCAAATGGGGACAGGCAGATTGTTAAAAAGACAAATTAGATCATAATAGAAATCGCATTAATAATATAATTAAAAATGCAAGAATGCTTTATTAAACAAAGCGTTCTGGCTCTCAGGGATGAAATTCGGAGAGTCAGGAAAGGCTTTTTAGAAAAGGAGATTACCCTGGCCTCTTGAAGGAGCAGTAGACAAGTGCCAGGTAAGCCAGGCGCTCTCATGAGTGGGTCCAGCACCAGGGAGTTATTCAGGGACTGCATCTCGCATGCTCCAGGCCAGGGAGGAGCAGGGCTCCAGAAGTAAATTGGAAACAAATTGTATATAAAAGTAACCTATTAGGCAAAAGACTTCTCAAGTGGGAACATGATCTGATAAGGGGATGGATTTTAGGGAGACGTTTTTAGGTTTTTAGCCTGACTGTTCTGGCCTCTATCCCAGGCTACCATTTAGCTCCTAACAGTCGCTTTGCTAGTCCCTTCTTGTGTGTAAGGAGATTTTAGTGACACCTTATCGTGGATATTATCCTCCTGAAGTCTCTCCATAGTCACGAACCTAACTTCATTACAGGTACTTGATACATACTCATTGGTTCTTGTCTTAATTTCCTATGGCTGCTGCAACAAATTACTGCAAATTTAGTGGCATAAAACAACACAAATTATGTTCTTATAGCTGTAAAGTTTAAAAGTCTGAAATCTAGGAATTGTTGGCAGGGCTGCATTCTTTCTGGAGATTTCAGGGGAGTGTTTCCTTTATCAGCTTCTAGACACCACCTGCAGGCATTTGTGGCCCCTGCCTCTATCTTCAGAGCTCACCGCTTCCTTTTTACGGTTCCATGATGACATCTCTTTTTTCTGACTTTGATCACTTTTATTACTACGGCCCACCTGCATAATACAGGATAATCTCCTTCCTCTCAAGGTCCTTAACTTAATTGTGTCTGCAAAGTTACTTTTACCATGTGAGGCAGCATATTTGCAGGTTTCAGAAATTAGGGTTTGGATATCTTTGGGGGCATTGTTCATTCAGCCTACCACAGTTCTGCAAATGCCAAATTGTGAGTTCTGAACTCTTTGGGCTCCCAAAACCTGATTGGACATTTTTATTTTCTAACAAAGGGGCATAAGAGAGCTTTAGAGGTGCTGAGTAGGCGACAAAGAGCTTTATGATTTTGCTTTAATTTTCTACCTAGTTGTATTTTGCTAAAGTGACATTGTCCCACTGAAGGGAATAAGGGAGCCTTTGAAATGCTGCCATGTGCGGGGCCCTGTGATGCTGAGGTCCAGAAGAGCTTTCATTCCCATCATCATTCCTCAGAAGGGAGTCTGTCACTCCACAGGAAGCCTCTTTGAAGTGGCCACAGCTTTGGAGTTGCTGAGGGCAGGGACTTCTCAAAGAAAGCGCAGCCCTTTCATTTCTTGTCAAGGAGTTCAAGGTCAAAAGAATGTTCTCTCTTTCCTTGGTTTTTCATATGTCTGTAAATAGGACAGTGTCAAGGCTCTGACCAGGAGTTTATGGTTGATTCATGACACTAATGAGAATAAAATTAGGTTACTAGCTTTTTTGTCTCATTGGCACAATTATGAAGTAACACCGTGGAGGCCTAATGACACCACCATGCCCTTTAGTAAGATCTTAGTCTTGAGGACACCAAAGAGCATTTAAAAGCATTAAGCCACTAATCTTCACTCTTTAAGAGGCAAGAATGTAAGAAAACTGTTATCTGCTAAAAAAAAAAAAAAAAAAAAAAAAGGCTACATCTCTAAAAGTAAAGTCTATGTCTCTAAATCAACCATCCCCGAAGATTTATTCCTATTTTTTAAATGTTTATATGGGTGATCATTTAGTATGATGTATGGAAAACGTTTGAATCAAAGAGGGAGTCATTGAGTAGGTTTAAGCCTAGTTATCAAGTCACTGTGACATAACCTGTGGGAGCTCATGTACCCGGGCAAAGCAGTCTATGTATCTGGAGTAAATGAGGAGAGTGCCACACTTACTGAGTGTTATCACAGGTCCAAAATTCAGCCACTTGAGTAAACAGCAGATAGTTAAGATCAGTGAAGTGTAATAGACCTTGGAGCATAGATATTTACATCTCTCTAATTTCCTATTAAATATAGATGGTTTTGACAAGAATATGTAGGTGGTTCTAAACTTGATTGAGAAAAGGCCAGAAGCTCTAAATATTACTCAGGTTTATTGGGAGGTTAGTAAATTAATTTCCAACTCCAGAGTCATATCAACTCATTGCCTTTTCCCAGTTATTTTAATTTTTAATTTTACTATCAGCTTATAAAAAGTTGATCCACTGTCTATACAAGTACAATTCAGTGGACTGTTATTGTTACTTTAAAGAGATGTCTATTGATTTAACCCTGGCACCTGTTATAACCCATGTCTTCCACACCAACAATCAGGAATTTCAGATTTTCAGTTTCTGTGGCAAACCAGATATCCTTCATTCTCAGAATTTAATTATGTTCCTCTCCAAGGAAGTAAAAGGAGTCTAATACTCCATTAGTAAAAAAATGTTTTATTTAATTTTTAACTTCCTGCAGTATATTTGGAAATTAGAATTCATTTTTTTTTTTTCAGGAATAGTAAGTAATGATTAAGGTAACTGATAAGCTTTTTAAATTCACACTTTGGCTTAGCTGTAAGCTTTTGAGTTCCTTTGAGGTTTTTAATGAATGAAGAGATGACAGAGTGAAGAGGTTCTGGTTGCTGGTGGAAGGGGCACTAGGGTATGGAGGGTTTACAAGGCAAGAGGGTCCTAGAAATAATTTTTCTTTCAATATTATTTTATTTCTCTAAGCAATAACCTCTGACAGTCCAACACAAGCTGTGATAAATGGATTTGCTCACCTTTGAAGGTGTTTTGCAGGCTAGAGGGATGCTATTGTGCAATCCTAGTGCATTTATTTATTTTTTCCTCTTTCTTATAAAACATGCTTATTATAAGGGAATGGGACTTAGGCATTATACACTTTCCTAAAAGTATACTTTATTACATCTTTTCTGGAGGGGGTGTGTTTTGGAAAATCTTAAAAATATAATTTTTAAAGTAGCACTTTTTCTTCTAGGAAGTTTCTCTAAGGAAATAGAGAGACATGTAAAGATTTATGATCAAAGATGTTTTTTGTTGTTTTCTTAATAATAGAGAAAATTAGAAGCAACATACATGGTCACAGCATGGATTGGATAAATGCTTTGTATCTGTCTAGTTTCAATCAAGAGATAGAAACACACAATAGATTAAAGAGGGGAGGTTTAATATAAAGAATCAAACTCTCTGCTGAGAAAGCTAAACATTGTGCTCACTTTAAAGGAGAATGCTTAATATTGAAGGATGGATTTAGGGGCTAGAGGCAATAAATTAATAGCTAACACACACATGATGGCAAAGCATCAGAGACTGTTATATAAACTGTCCAACCTTGGAAATTATAAAACATTGATAAAAGGAATTGAAGATAGAAATAAATGGAGAGATTCTGTCACCATAGAGTGGAAGAATTGATAGTGTTAAAATGTTCATACTAGCCAAAGCCATCTATAAATTCAGTGTAATTCCTATCAAAATTCCAATGGCATTTTTTACAAAAAGAAAAAAAACCCTAAAATTTGTATGATACTCTTGATTTCAAAGTATATTAATAATCATAGCAGTACTATATTGGCATTAAAATAGACACACAAACCAATGGAATAGAATCATGAGCCCAGAAATAAACCTCATATATACGTTTAACTAATTTTCAACAAATGAGTCAAGACAAATACACAATGGGGAAAGGACCCTCTTTTCATAAATGATGTTGGGAAAACTGGACAGCCACATGCAAAAGAATGCAATTGGACTTTTATCTTACACTTAAAATGAAAATTAACTCAAAATAAAGACTTGAATGTAAGACCTGAAACCCTAAACTCCTAGAAGAAAACATAGGGGAAAACCTTGTTGACCTTACTAATAGTATTTTGGATTTGACACCAAAAGGAATGGCAGCAAAAGCAAAATTAAACAAGTGGGACTACATCAAACTAAAAGTTACAGCCCAGCATAGGAAACGATCAACACAATGACAAAGTACCTGTGGAACAGGAGAAAATATTTGCAAACGAAATATCTGATAAGTGGTTAATATCTAAAATATATAAGAAACATACAAATCAATAGCAAAACAAACCCAAACCCCAAATAACCCAGTTACAACATGGGCAAATGTCTTGAATAGACATTTTCCCAAAGAAGATGTAAATTGCAAATAGGTAAATAAAAAGATGCTAAACATCAATGATTATCAAAGAAATGTAAATCAAAACCACAATGAGATATCACCCAGCATCTGTTAGGATGGCTATCAGCAAAAAGTCAGAAATTAATGCCTGTTGGCGAGGGTGTGAAAAACGAACCCCTCGAACACTGTTGGGATGTAAATTGGTGCAGCTATCATACAAAAAATATGGAAGCTACTAAAATAATTACCTAGCAATTTCACTTCCGGTTATAGGTCTTAAGGAAATAAAATCAGTATCTCAAAGAGATATCTGCACTTCTATGTTCTTAGCTACTGGGAGTAATGCTGCAAAGATATGGAAACAACCTAAGTGTCCATCAGTAGATGAATGGATAAAGAGAATGTAACATTTATCTATCTGTCCACCTGTCCATCCATCCATCCATACCCACACACTCCCACACATACATACATAATAGCATATTGTTTAGACTTAAAAAAAAAAATGAAATCCTGCCACTTGTGACCGCATGAATGAAAATGAAGAGCATTGTTATGTGTAATAAGCCAGACACTGAAAGTAAGATCACTGCATCATTTTACTTACGTGGGAAATAGAAGAAAAAAATTAATATATAGCAACAGAGAGTAAATACAATGATGGTTACTAGAGTCTAAGAGGCAGGAGAAAAAGAGATATATTGATTAAAGGGTACAAGTTTTTAGTTATGAAATGAGTAAGTTCTAGAGACCTAGTGTATAAGCATGGTGACTACAGTGAATCAGAATGTATTGTACTTGAAATTTGGTAAGAGAGTAAATCGCAAATGTCCTCCGCACACAGCTATGTGAGGTGATGGATGTATTAATTAGCTTGATTGTGGCAGTAATTTAATAGTGTATACATTTATCAAAACACCTCAAACATAATTTTTATTCGTCACTCATATCTCAAAAAGCCTGGGGGGGGGTATGCATTAATTGTAGAGTTAAATCTATCTTACTACTTTCTTAACAATTTGTACCTTTGGAAGTTATTTAAAATTCAGTCCTAGGTACTGATTTTCTGCTTAAAAGGTAAAAAATTGAACATTGTTAATAGTTTTTGCCATTTTTGTTGCAATTGCATAAATGAGTACCAGGGAAGAGCTTCAGGGTGTGGAGTCCTTTCCCCATTCAGAGGTGCATTTTCTGCAGCTCTAGGGGCTGGGGTGAAAAGTGTACAGGTCTCCATTTAAAATAACAAAATGACTCTGTCTGAAGTATTAATTGCCACGCTATTAAAGCATTTTTAATTTACAGTCCTTCTCTATATCTCATCACAAATGTGTTTACTGCAGAGTTCATCACCTTGGCCAGTATGGCCAGATGAATAAGTCATGTATGTCGCATTGTCCCTTTTTGAAAGAAAAAAGCAAAATAAGTTTTATGTGTTAAAATTTTATTTTTGGATAAGGAGAGATGAAATAAAATCTTACACTTAATTTGACTTTTTAACTTTTATTTATTAACTATGATATTTGCAAAAGTTAGTACCTTATCCATCATCATATTTTAGTTTTTATACAGATCTTTCCATCCAAATATCTGGTACCCTTTGATTTATAATCTTTTTTAAAGTTTATAAATCAGCAAAGGGTCAAATCACAAGGGCTGCAGAAGAAATAACAGGTCCAGAATATATTCATGAATTCCAAAACAAAGGTAAAAAACAAGTTTATAATTTACAGCTGCCCTGAGGCAGCAATAACTAATACACTGAAAATTTACCCATTTTATGCATCTATTGTGCTTGTTTTACTACTTTGCTTTTCATAAAAAACACATTAATTTCAGTAACTGTCACTTCTTTTGGCATTTATGTGATTTCTGAGCTATGTGTGAAAATACACATATTTCTACTTTACAATTTTTATTGAAAAATTATTTATTTTACAAATTTATATCAATGCCTTTTGTTCCATGCTCATATTATTTTCATTGTGTGTTTTTTTCTATCAGTCACTTTAGAAAATCAGTCTTACAGCTATTCGGTTTAACATTTGCTTTAAATCTTTTTCAAATTGCTGCTTGAATGACATTTTATCATTAAATATAAAGAGGAACAAGTGGAAATTTTTAGAACACAGGTTATACCAAAAATTATTCAATGAGAATAACACTGTAAATTACATTTAAATGACACTACCCTCATAAATACAACATACGATTCACAGATGTAACCTAATGAGTTTTCATATGGTTCCTGGGAGTCAGTGGAGTAGTGTGAACAAATAATTGAGTAAACAGAAGAAGATGGCCTCTCAGTACCTGTTTTCCAAAATAATGGCCATAAAGAAGCCAAGGCTTGGATTTCACATTTTAATGAATAAAACTTCAGATAATAAGGCGAGGTAATGGTAGTGGATATCAACTGTTTTTGCCTGCTTGCATTAGTTCCTGTATCTTGTAAGAGCATCCACATTTTACTCATCTTCTGTACCCCTAGTTTTAGAGGTGGTGCCTTCATGCAGGCCTAGTCCTTTAGAACCTTATTTCCTCTTAAGTGCAGAAATGGATTCAATAATTTAAAAGTAACCGATCTCTATCCTTTTTATTCTTCCTTTGTGGCATATTCCCTGTTGCAATAGCCTTGAAAATTGCAGAGGTTGGAAGGAGTCTTCTAAAGGGGTCTAACTTTGGGGTAAAGGAAGGAGTATCCCTACCCATCCTAGGCTACTCTGCTTTGCCTTGTCTTAGAAGCCAAGACTGAAGACAATAAGCTGAGCCCTTGATTGGGATATTAAGTAGGGTAAAGAGTTGGCAAGAACACCAAAGCCAATTGCTAACCAAAACAATCTCCAGACTAAGCTACAGATACAGGAATTTTAATTCAACAAGGCCTCTGGGGTAGACCAAAATGTAAATTGCCCCTAGTAGAACTAAACCTAAAAGGAAGTTGTACTGACAAGAAATTAGCATGTAAAGAAAGAGCTGTGATTGTTCATGCCCTATGACAATCCCTGCAAAGTAGTCCTCCATTTTTAACCCCCACCAAAGTCAAGGAATTGAGTGATTTGATTCCAGAAATTGTGTTTATAACCACTTTGCATATTCTGTCATCACTCAGGCTGGAAAGTTTTATTCATCCACAGTTTGCCACATGCAGAAAAGTATGCTCCAAATCCTGGATTTGAATTTGGATGCAATTGTAGCGCAAGGTTGGATTATCTGTCTTTGGGAAGTGAGTGAACACTTTAGTTAAATATGGAACCATTGCAAAGGTTTTAGAAATATGTGCTTGATAGGACCATGCATTTTTTTTTTTTTTTTTAAATAACTTTGTTTTAGAAGTTTTGGATTTTAGTTGTGAAGATAATAGAGTTCTGAAATACCACATGCCCAGTTTCCTATATTAACATCTTACATTAGTATGACACATCTGCCCCAAATAGTGAAATAATATTTGTGCATTATTATAAACTAAAGTCCAGGCTTTATTCAGGCTTCCTTAGTTCTTACCTGGTTATGATCCTATCCAGGATATCACATTATATTTATTCCTCTTGTCACCTAAGGCTTTAATTGGCTTTGACATTACCTCAGACTTTGCTTGTTTTTGATGACCTTGACAGTTTCGATAAATACTGGTCAGATATTTTGTAGGATATCTCTCAGTTGAGATTTGTCTGATGTGTTTTTAATGATTAGACTTGGATTATGGGTTTTCAGGAGGGAGACCACAGAGGTTAAGTGCCATTCTCATCACATCAAGGATATACATTATCAACGTGATTTATGACTGTTGATGTTGACCTTTATCACCAAAGCTGTTAGTTTTTGTCAGATTTCTCCACCATAAGCTTACTCTCCCCCACCCCATCCTCTTTGGAAGGAATTCATTATTGTGCAGCACAAACAAGTATTAGAAAGTTCTACTTCACTTCCTGGAGAGTGAATTATCTATGTAGAATTCTTCTGCAAGGGAGATTTGTTGTCTATTCTCTATCTATTCAATCACTTATGTACATCAGTAGAGATCCATAAATATTTATTTTATACTTTGGGTTATAATGTCATTTTTTTCTCAAATTCTTCCAGCTTCAGCAATTAGGAGCGCTTAAAATTGGCTGCTGTGTTCCTCAATGTACCCCTTTCATTGTGGGCTTTTATTCTTTACTTTCTGGAGTTACAAGATGCTCCCTGCCCCATAGTCAGCCTTTTCCAAGGAGCCTTAGTTCCTTTTATTAGAGAATGGTGTCAGAAATAAAGATTTGGGTGCTAGGTATATTTGTTGCTACTGGGGTGCCATTGTTTCTAGGCCCTCTCTGCTGATAGAGCAAATAAATATTTGTGTATATTAAATGGTGTATGTACATAGTATCTATATTTTTCTATGTATGCATCTGTATCACTTCAAGCTAAACATGATTCCATACTGGTCTCTCCAACTCTAATCTACTACCACATAGATCATTATAGCTTCACCCCTTGCTGCAACCTTATGCTCCAACAAGAAAAAATCCAGCTCCTATCATGCATAATTCATTTGCTAATTAAGCTTCACTTATATCTTTATGTGGCTTGATAGTTCATGCCTTCTTATAAAATGTAAAATAACTCAGCAATAACTATACCACATTTCATTCATCCATTTACCTATTGAAGGTCATCTTTGTTTCCTGTTTATAGTGATTTTTATTGTTTAAAATATTATAGATGTCCCTTTTTCTCCCCAATGACCCATTCCACCCCATCCCGCCCCCCTCCCCAATCCCTCTCCCCACCATTGTCCGTGTCCTTGGGTTGTGTATATATGCATATAAATTCTTTGGTTACTCTCTCCCCCTCCACCCACCCGCCCTCCTCCATCCCTCTGACATTCGTCAGTCTCATCTATGCTTCTATGTCATTGAATCTATTCTGCTCATCAGTCTATTAAGTTCTTTAGATTCCACATTTAAGTGAGACGATGTGAGATTTGTCTTTCTCTGCCTGGCTTATTTCACTTAGCAAATATTCTCCAGGTCCATCCATACTGTCCCAAAGGGTACGAGATTCTTCTTCTTTACAGCCGCATAGTACTCCATGGTGTAAATGTCCCACAGCTTTTTAATCCGCTCATCTACTGATGGGCACTTGGGCTGTTTCCAGGTCTTGGCTATTGTAAACTGTGCTGCTATGAACATCGGGGTACATATATTCTTTCTGATGAATGTTTCAGGATTCTTAGGATACATTCCTAGGAGTGGAATCACTGGGCCAAAAGGCAGTTCCATTTCTAATTTTTTGAGGAACCTCCATACTGTTTTCCATAGTGGTTGCACCAGTCTGCATTCCCACCAGTAGTGTACTAGGGTTTATGGTGATTATTAATAAAGCACTGTAAACATTCATGTGCATATTTTTGTGTGGATATAAGTTTTCAACTTGTTTGGATAAGTACCTTGGAGTGTGATTGCTTGATTACATGGTAAAACTAGATTTAGTTTGTAACAACTTCCAACTGTGGTTTTAGTGTGCATTTCTCTGATTAGTGACATTGAACATCTTTTCATATGTCTATTATTGGCCATCTTTATGTCCTCTTTGGAGAATTGTCTATTCAGGTCCTTTGCCCATTGTTTTTTTTTTGATTTAGAGTTGTATTAGTTCTACCATGTTTTTGGATAGGAAGAATTAACCTCATTAAAATGTCCATACTACCCAAAGCAATCTATAGCTTCAATGCAATTCCTATCAAGATACCAATGGCATATATAACAGAACTAAAACAAATATTCCAAAAATTTATATGGAGCCTCAAAACAATCCCAATAGCCACAGCAATTTTGAGAAAGAAGAGGTAAGTTGCAGGAATCACTCTACCTGATATCACACTATACGGTAAGGCCATTATAATCAAAACAGCACGGTATTGGCATAAGAACAGGTATATAGATCAATGGGACAGAATAGAGAGCCCAGAAGTAAACCAGCACCTTTATGGTCAATTAATATTTGACAAAGAAGGCAAAAGCAAAGACAGTCTCTTCAATAAATGGTGTTGGGAAAATTGGACAGGCACATGCAAAAAAAAAAAAAAGAAAATAGGTTACCAACTTACACCATACACACAAATAAACTCAAAATGGATAAAAGACTTAAATGTAAGACTTGAAACTACAAAACTCATAGAAGCAAACATGGGCAATAAAATCTCAGAAATCTTTCATGGCAATATATCTCCTCAGGCAAGGAAAACAAAAATAAACAAATGGGACTATATCACATTAAAAAAAATTTTCACATCAAAGAAAAACATCAACAACTCACTGAATGGGAAAATATATTCCCCAATGATAAATCTGATAAGGGATTAATTAAATAACTTATCACAACTCTATATCAAAAATGTGTATTTCCTGTTAAAATAACCCACTTTTATTGAGGACCAAAAGGAACACATTACTATTATAAAAAAACTTGACTAAGAGAAGGAAATATGTCCCAACCTTTCTATTACCTCCCCCCTCATCCCTAATCTAGACTCAAAGTTTAAGTCAGTCTTAAATCTTGTTTCAAGGAGAATGCAAATTGATTTCCAGTCTCACCTGTAGCAGACTGGGGAATATATTGATTTGCTAAGCCCTGTTTCTTTTGGATTTTCAGAGCACAGAATGTACAAATCAAATGAACTTATCTTTTTAAGGTACTTTTTCAAGACAGGTTAGCTTGTGCTATAACTTACTCTCGCCTGTCACATGCACATATAGTTTGCTGCTCCTATCAACTGTACTATCATCAGAACATGCCAAAGCAGCAATCAGAGGTGCATCACTGTGTTCCTTCTCCTACTGAACAAGTACCCTTATATCTTTGAAGAGAGAAGGTGGTTCTCTCTGCCTGTTCAGCAAGTTCAGTTCAAAACCTCGTGGGGAAAATTTCATAGCATGAGAGCAGAAAATTTTATTGCCTCTGTTTTCAAAATCTCTTTTCAAATTACAATAATATGCCGAAGAAGTATATGAGAAAAGACAATCTCTTACCTTTTAAGCCCAAAATATAAACAAAGGGATTACTTTGCTCTTAAGAGATTATTTTCCAATTCTGCATTCTATATTTTAGGAAACATGACATTCTTGTGGAAGCAGAGCAAGAAATGCTTATATAAAACAAGTCTTTTGTATAAATATTAGATTCATCCCCATTGAAAATCTTCTCATAATTTTATAACTTTTATTAATGTATGATGAATTTTCATTTCCCAAAGAAATATTTTTAGAGGATATTGGGGAAAGAAATCAATATATTTAATATGCATTTAAAGTTTAATTTTAAATGCATCATACATACTCATTTTTATTATTCAGGACTAAGGAAAGCAGTATTTAGTTTCCATGTTTTATAATTCCCTATGAAGTTTTGTTTTCATTCTTAAGGGAAATCAAAGCATTTATACTTTGATTGACATAACTGGAGTATTATAATCCAAATGAGGATATGATGCAACATATTGTTTTACAAAGCATAACTTAATTTTATAATAAACATGCAAATAAAAATAAGACTTGTTATTTTTAATATTTACAATGAGATGTGTGCCTGGAAATTAAAGTTGGACAAATCTATGTATAATTTTAAAAATACATGGAAAATTCACAAATAGGCATCATCATAGATAACTACCTTTGGAGATTTGTAATTGATGTATTGATTAATAAATCAACTCACTTTATATATAACCTATTCTCTGAGCAGAGTTCTTTGAGGATTCTGAAAAATGTTTATATATGCACATTTAATGAAGAATTTAGGCAGGGAGAACTCAGATACGAACTACTGTACTTGGCTATGAGAGCAACTGCTAATTAGATATTCACTTTTTTGTTAGTACAGTCTGTAGAACTTGGCGTGAGTTGCATTATCCTGTGGCATGAGAATAAAAGTCTACATTTGGAGCCTCAGCCAATTCTATGCTATTCTACTACCAAGTCTTTAGTAGTTCACTCTTAAATAATGTCTTTCATGTATGGGATAGATTAAAGAAAATTATTTTCTGATTAAGGACTTGCCCTTGCTTTTCAGAATAATAAAAACAGGCATATTACACATGCAGAAAAGAAAACTTGTTCATACCTTAGCAAGAATATGAAAGTAAATAAAGCTTTTCAAAAAAAGAATATTAGAATTCTGTTTTATCAGACATGAAAATATTTTTTAAAATACCCTAAAGCCCTTGCCAGTTTGGCTCAGTGGTTAGAGTGTTGGCCAGCGGACTGAAGGGTCCTGGGTTTGATTCCAGCCAAAGGCACATACCTTGGTTTCAGGCTTGATCCCAGGGGAGGCAACCAATTGATGTGTCTCTGTCCCTTCTACTCTGTCTGAAAAGCAATGGAAAAAATATCCTTCGGTGAGGTTTAAAATGATAAATAAAATGCATTAATTTTTAAGTACTTATCCAGAGTTGAGTCAGTAACAATTTCAAATCTTTAGAAAATACCTTAATTTCTAAAAATACCTCTAGATAACTAACATAGTCATCATAGTGCTTATCTGATAAAAATACCTGACTCAAACTCATGAACAAAAACGTAAACTTTATTGGGAGGAGGAGGCCAGATAAGTCAGAGCCAAGTATCTCCATCCATCCATCCACATTTTAAGGTAATAAGATTGACTGTCTGTTTTCCCAGCTTGGCCAATAGGGTACTGGCACTTCTAGAGGCCAGTGCAGTGATACAAGGAGAGTGAAGCCTGACCAAGTGCTGCCAAGAGGAGGACAAATTCTTTAAGGACACCTGTGACCGTGTAGTACCAGGATAAAAAGCCTAATGAGTCTCAGTCAGCCCTAAGAGCCACATAGAATTGTGTCACAGTCAGTGGAATGTGCATAATAGTAAAAACTTTTTTTTTTTTAACTCAATCTATTTTTTTTTTACTTTAAAAATTCATTCACTTACTATATTATTCAGATGACACCCACAGGTTTTTCCACTATTAAATATTGCTTTATAAGTTTAACCTTTTTTAGCATATAGAAAGCTTGAGAACTTATCATTTTATGAGATTCTATTTCAAAGCCTTCAGGTTAACAAAAATTAAAATCTGAAAATACCAAGTGTTTTGGCAATAGAGTGCCATGCAAATGCATAAACTAAATTAGGATGGAAAAACAATAAGCTAGTAAACTTGAATATGTATATATATAACAATTACAACTTCTCATAGGAAAAAAAATCACTCATACTGGGACATATGAAAAAGAATGTTCTTAGCAGCATTTTGGTACTTGGAAAAGAAACTTGTGATATGTTAAAACAGTGAAAGTAAACAACTAGAGCTCTGTGGAAAAACATGTATATATCTTAAATAACATTGAATAGAAAAATGAGCTTAAAGAAGATTACAATCTCTTTTCATTTTTACAAAGTTCAATGTAAGTACAAATAAATCATGTGGGATTAGTGTTGTGGCAAAATATATAGTTTAAACATTCTCTGAGAAAAAAGACCTAATTTCACTACATAGGAAGTTTATTCAAAGTGAAAACTCAGACGTGGTTCTCAGGTTATTTTTTGTTTTTACATGAAAATGTTTTGTTTCGCTCAAACATTTTTGGCATTGAGGGAGTTACTTTTGTTCTACTGTTAGTTGATAATTAAATTTTGGCTATTATATTTGATATGTTCAAGAAATATTTGTTTAGCTAATAAATTTATAAGTGAATAGAGTTTGAATGTGTTGGACAATTTCGTAGAGAAAGAAGTTCCAGGGGGTTGATGTAAATGCCTTTTAACAATCACTTAACCTACTGTAAATTCATTTTCTTACAAGATGTAACTGACCTCCTAGTATAATAGATTCCCTAATCATACTCATAGACTTGATATTGGAGTGCATGGGCTTCTGGCATTGGTAGATACACAGAGTAATTGAGGAGAAAGGGTTTTATTTATATTTATTTTAATAAAATATTATTTTATGTGTATTTTAAATATATTATTAGATACTAAAATCTTTTATATTTTAAAATATGTGGATTAACAGTGGTATCATTCTTTTAACCATGATCAGATAGGTCCATGCCTAATGTAGCTCCTGAGCTGTTATAAGAAAAAAAATGGGTCTTATTATATGAAGGGCAGCTTTCATTGCAGTTTGTCATCCAGTTATGTGCGCTTCTAGGTTATATTAACAATTCAATTTATCCTCATGTTATACATTCCATATGATACTAATAGTGTACTCTATGATAATCTCTTTCTTGGTTATGTGATGAGGTTAAAAATATTAATCAAATATAACAAGAAGTGTGTTTTAAAACTTCAGAATATTTAAGAAGATTCTTTAGAAGTCTGGAATTAATGATGAAACTTGTGCAGAGTGCTGAGCTAATGACAATATGAAATCATGATGATGAATAAAAATTTGAAAAGCTAAGTGGAGGACAGAAATTTATAATTTATTTCATTTGGGACAGCTAAAATTCATTCAGCACAAAACGTGCTTTAGAATAATTTCAATAAACCTGATTACAAATGTTTTAGTGTGCTATTTAGAAGTTTTTTAGTAGTAAAAGTTAAAATGTCAAATACCATTGGAGAAATATTGCTTTTTCCAACTGAGTAAAAATTTCTAAAACTATATATGAAACACTGTTCAATTTGAAGAAGTGCCAACTGTATGCATTGTCCTATGCCATTTTATATAAGGGACTTGAGCATCCATGGATTTTGGATCCATGGGGTTTGGGGGAGGGGGTCACCAGTGCTCCTAATCCCTGTGTTGTTCGAGGGTCAACTGTATATTGCTTTAATACATTTGTTTCTTTAGATTTCAGAAATGTTCTCATTTTCCAACACTAGATGCTGAGGAAGATATGCAACTGGTTAGGTGCCCTACCTTTTAAGAAAGTACTTGTCATTATTTCAATGTTGAACTTTCCAGTCAAAATATATGCTATATTATATTTTTGCATTCAAAATATATAAGCCTGCTTCCAAGCCTCCTAGCTGGGGCTTTGTATAAAAGTGATAAAAAAGAAAATAAAGCAGTAAAATCTCAGGCATCCCTCATAGCAATATTTTTTCTGGTATATCTCCTTGAGCAAGGGAAACAAAAGAAAAACAAAAAAAACAAATGGGACTAAATCAAACTAAAAAGGTTTTGCACAGCAAAGGAAGACAACCCACTGTATGGGAGAATATATTTGCCAATGATACATCCGATAAGGGGTTAATAACCAAAATTTATAAAGAACTTACACATTTTTTGGTGTAGAGTTTTGTATTTCTTGTTAAAATAACTCACTTATTGAGGACTAAAAGGAACACATTATTGTAAAAATCTTGAATAAGAGAAGGAAATTCATCGCCTGCTTTTGTATTACCTCCGCCTTCATCCCCAACCTGGACTCAGAGTTTAAGTTGGTTGAATCTGCAGATGCTAAACCAAGGATATGAAGGGCCAACTATATATTTAATGGAAAAAAAAAAAAAAATCCATGTTTCTTTCACAATAAAATATTTTAAGGCACATTTTTTCAAATATCCTCAATATTGGAGCTGTTCTGGTTCCAGTTATAACTACACACTTGAAATCCATTCCCTGTGTCGCTTCAGAAACAAATACAGGCTTCTCCTGCTATCCCAAATCAGAGCATTCCTCTGAAAGCTTTCCTAAGCTGAGATGGCATAAAGCGTGGAAGCAGTGACCGTAGGACATTTCTGTGCTGCACAAAGTCACTCCAGATAGAGCACAGGTACTCACAGGCACAGGCCAAAGCCACGGAACTTGACCCTGAGGGCAGTTCCCGGGAAGGAGCTGGCGGTGCTGCTGTTGCTGCTCAGGGTGCCAGTGGCTCACTGCAGAACAAACAGTGAGCGCTATTTTCATTTTTTGACTTTTTCCATACAAGTGAAAATTTTCTTCGGATTTTTTTCAGTTAGCAAAAGCAGATACTCAGGTAGGTGTAGTGTCAGTGAAGTAGTGTAGAGCAAGCTTTTGAAAAGTAGGGATTACCCATATGCGGAAGGCCAAAGTGAACAAAATACTGTGGGGTATCCTCAGTGGGGTTAGTTTTATAAAAACAGAAACTTTAATAGTATAATCTTTAAAATACTGTGTAATGACATGGGGAATGGTTTTGAAACTTTTGCTATCTTTAAAAGGTTACTTTCAAAAGGTTACCTGAGCCTGGCAGAGTGTGGCTCAGTGGTTGAGCATCGACCTATGATGCAGGAGATTGTGGTTCGATTCCCGGTCAGGGCACATGCCTTTGCACATGCAGGAGGCAGCCCATCAATGATTCTCTCATCATTGATGTTTCTATCTTTCTCTCCCTTCTTCTCTCTGAAATCAATAAAGACATATAAAAAAAAAAATTACCTGAGTATTACTTTGAGGTAATTAAATCTGCCAATAAAAAGAATTGGCAGATTTAAAGATAAATTGAACATTTTCTTTTTTTCACCAAGCCAGGTGTTCTAAGTGAACTGACATTTTCTGGGATGTTGCAGTCATTGGTAATGTGCTATCTAGTAGGTAGTTCTAAATTTAAAAGCAAAATTATTTGTCTCTTTAAAATATAGCTTATTCCTTTTTTAAAGAGAGCTTTTGAATAGGAAATACCTTTATGTGGTTTAAAATGTAAAACTAGAAAGTATTATAGAGTAAATAGTCTACTTTCATTTGTTATCCATCATTTAGCCAGTTTCGTATGCATTCTTCCAGGTTTTTTTGTGATGACATAAGAAAATTGGAATATGCGTTTTTATCTCCCTCTTTTTACACAAAAGTAGCATATTAGACATATTGTTTAAAACCTTAGTTTCTTTCAAATAACACTAGTCTTAGAGATCTTTCTATATCTATATCTATATCTATCTATATATATATATATAGTATATCTTCATTCTTTTTAAAAATAGCTACTAGATATGTCTTTATATGGATTCGCCATAATTTATAATTCTCTATTTGTGGTACACTTTGTCACTATTCACCACTATCCATTCCCCATGCCAGAGATCACACTTTTCTGTCCCTGTGAAGAAAGGTGTGGCTATGTATCTTGTTTTGGGCAATTAAATATGAGTGCAGTGATATTAAGTGACTTACTTAAATAGTGAATGCTTTGCCATGTTCTCTCTTCCCACTCACTCCCTTTCCTTTTTCTTCTTAACCAAACAAGAAAACCATTACAATTCCAGATGTTTCTTCCTTTTTCAACCTAGGATCTAGCAGGAGCCCAATAATTAGGACCCATGATAATCGCCTTGTGGAAATAAGAAATACAATCTTATTGCTAAAATCCATGAAGAATATGTTTTTCATTTGTTACTATAGCATTACCTAGATAATCATGATTGATCTGAAAAATGGTACCAGAATTTGTGTGCTACCATAATATAAAACCATGTTTCATCGGAATCCTGGTTAGAAATTGAGTAGGAAGAAAAGTGTTGTTAAATTTGGAAGGATGGAGAAATAGTGATAAACTGTCTGTTGCCTGCAATAACTTGGAAAGTCAATAGTGACCTTTATCGTTTGGTAAATAGGCTGGAAAACAAAGTACTAGTAGTGGGTTTTCTCCTGTTGACTATACTAGAAAGGGAATTACAAGATAAGCCCAGAGCAGAAATTGCCACTTTGAAAGGAGAAATTAAAAGGAAGAGAGACAGTTGTAAAAGTTAGGACTTGAGATTTTCAAGAGGAAGTTGTTTTGATTTCTAACAGTAAAAGGTAAAATTAAGAGGAAAAAGTCTTTGGAACCAGCCTTGTAGCAAAGATATATAAAAAATACGAACCATGTAACAATTGCTAAAATATATGAACAGATTGAGAGGCAATACGTTCTTTTTATTGGAAAAATGGTTTAGTGATAAAAAGACTAAGAATGTGACTTTCTTAAACAACTGACATCTGAAGGCATCTTCAAATAGGTATGACTTGAGAAGAGTTGTGAGTGTGGCTATTTGTACTAGTGCTGATTGAAATCAAATAAATGAGGCCAATAAATTATTTGAGAGATTATACTATCAAGAGAAACACTAGCCTGGACTAAAATAGACTATTGTGCTTCCAACTCTCTGTAGGCAGCAAATGGGCTGAGAAAGCTATTTGCTAGTAGGCTACAACTGAATGTCTTCTTCATTTGTAGCCTAGGGAGATAATGGCCAAAAAAATTAACTCCCAGAGGTGAAATTCAAGGACCATGAAGAACAATGGACTGGGAATACTCTTAGGAAAGCAAATCAGAGCCCTATCAAATCTTCCCCACGTAAGGACAGAAGCTCATTTCTGTATATGCCCAGCATGAATTGCCATTACTAAACATGAGTAATTACTCTAATTTCTTCATCTGAATGGAAGTATACGGTCCTTGTTTCACTTCTCTGGTTGGTTTGGCAGAGGGTGTCTGGTTGTGATAAACTCCTGAAATGACTGAGACCTGGGGCTATGAACTCAAAGCAGTTAATGGGTAGGGTGTTTGGGGAGTTTACCTTGAGTGGAGATCCTTAGATTTTCTGATCTGAAGGGCAGACCAATATTTAATTCCTTACCATGGGATAGAATTATGTTTGAATTCCTTCTCTCATTAGGGCCAAAGAAATGTAAGTAGATTTGATGTAATCAGAATCTTTATAGCCTAGGGCACACTTTGACATTCGTTTTCTCTTCTGTCCCTGCAGCCCTCACTATTCCAGACAGTTCCTGTTCTAGAAGCTTGATTCTAATAAGAAAACAAATTTTTTAAGCAGTATCTATGCAAAGATACTCACTGAGCTTGAACAAAACTTTACTCTTTTGAAATAAAGATTTTGGTGGTGTTTGTGACTTCACATAACCTAGCCTATCCTGATACATGAGTTATCTCCAAATTTTTGCTATAACAAATATGCTGCAATGACTTACACATATTTTCAAAATGTGTAAGTGAACTTAATATATAAATTCTCAGAAGTGGAATTACTAGGTCAAAGGATATAAAGATAGTGATTTTGATCGATACAGACAAACTGCCTTTCATAACTGTGCTATCGATTTACATTTATTTACTGTCAGTGTATGATATGCTCGTTTATTCAGACCACCAAGAAAATGTATGATCAAAGTTTTAGATGGTCAATCTGGAAAGAAGCAAAAAAGTAAATGTTTGTGAGAAACTCACCCTTAGGAGAAAGCATTTTGTACAATGGATGTTTAAAATATTTCCATTTTAATGTGATTTTAAAGCCAAAATTTCTACCATAGGTTAAAGTCTTCCATGTGGAGAATTTCAGTGGGTTTTGATCCTAATTTTCAAAATAAATATATAACATCTGATTATCTGGAAAGGCTAATTTATAGAAGTAAATGTGTACATTTACTAAGCATATTTAGGTAATACAAAGGAGAAACAAATGATCGTATGGGTAGATGTAAAAATAATATTTGATAAGGTTCAGTTCTCTTTAGTGAAAAACACTCTTGATAAACTAGGAATATAAGTTATTTCCTTAATCTAAGTGGTATCTATTAAAAAAACTTGGAGACATTATACTTAATGGTGAAATATTGCAAACTTTCCACTCATGATTGGGAGTAAGATGAGGCTGTCAGCTTGTGATATGTCTATCAAACATTGTATTAAAGTTCTTAACCAGTGTTGTAAGGCATAAAAAAAAGATAAATTGTATAAGCATTAAAAAGAAAGATACAGATCTACCATCATTGATAGATGCATGACTGAAAATCCAAAAGAATGAACAAGTAAACTTAGAATTAATAAGTGAATTTAGCAAGGTCACTGGGTAATAGATCATTGTATAAAAATCAATTGCATGTCCATATTTCAGCAACAACTAGAAATGACACTTTTTAAAAGTTATCAACTAACTAGGGAAGTGTTACCATCTTACAATAGATAAAACCATCAAACCTCTAGGAATAAATCTAATGAAACATGTCCAATATATCTACCTTAGAATTTTCCACAGCAGCATTATAAAACTATCCCTGAGTGGGAACCACTGCTCTATACAAAAATTAAAAATAAATGGCATAGCATCAACAAGAAATACTAAGGTAAGCCTGAATATAGGGACTTACGATGTTTATTGATGGAAAGATTCAATACTATAAAGATGTCAGTCCTATATAAATTGATATATAGCTTTAACGTAATACCAATAAAATGTCTACTTTTTTTAAAATTCAAAACTTGGTTTTAAAATGTATACAAAACACAAAAGAGGGTAATTCAGGAAACAGAAGATGAGTTTGATCTTTGCTGTTATTTTTGCATTTCATCTGAAAGTACTTTTCCTCCTCTGACAAAATGAGGGGAAGTCCAATTTCCTTTGGCACCATAATTGTTGAAATGCTTTTACCTCCCCTTCTCTGTTGACAGCCTCTCAGTTGCTTTACTGGTGATGAGAAACCACTTTTTCTTCTGGTCTAGAAAATTTTGACTTGCTTTACCTCTTAGTCTGGGAGCTTGAGTGGCTGACAGGCAGCTGGCTTAAGGCTTACCCGTATCATTAAAACCTGTCATCTTTAATTAAATTCCTACCTGATCCTATGGGCAAAAGAACCAGCTTATGGTTTTACCTTATAACCATATAAACTTTAGTCAAACTAACACATTCTAGTAAGACTAATTGATGTCTCTGCTTCCAAGAATTCAAATGGCAATGAACAAAATGCACAAAAAGGTTGGCCTTAAAGCTTGTGTTACTATGACTCCTCGGGAACACCTTTCCCAATAATTTTAGACCTCCACCAACTCCCAGCCTTCTCATTCTGAGTTTGGTGCTTCTCCTGTGTATCATCTTGGGACCCTGCTTATTGATGTTTCATGGAACATTATACAGTGATCCCTCGGTTTTCGAATGCCATCCCTTCTGGAAGCCCATTCGAGTTCTGAAACATTTGGAAACAGAGGGATCAACATCCCACAGCTGGGCCTCAGGATCTTGCCCTCAGTGGAAGCCGTGTGGCATGGTCGACTTCCAAGGTGTGTTAGAAAACAAAAGGATTTCCTTCTGGGTCTACAGCATTTGTAAACCAAAATGTTCGTCAACAGAGACATTAGAAAACTGAGGTACCACTGTACTACAAACACTGTTATAGGAAGCTTAAACTCAATAAATCTGTATTCAGTTGGGCTAAGCTTCAAAACCAACATAGTCCCTAAAGTCTCAAAAACAACAGAGGTTTATTTATTGATCACTTAAGATATATCATGGGTAAACTGAGGCATTGTCTCCTCTTTGTACAGCAGCACAGTCACTTGCATTCAGTGGCAGAAGAAGAAAGAATAAGAAATATGCACAGGGTGATGTTTTGGCCAGGCCCAGAAGTGGTACACATCACTTTTTATATTCCCTCATGTAGAGATCAGTGATGCGGTCCAGTTAATTGCAAGGGACTCTGGGAAACGTAGACTAGATATGTGGCTAGCTCTGTGGCCCATAGCAAATATCCTAGCATAATGTCCAAACAAAATTCACTGTCTTTCCTGACCCTTCTTCCCTTTTCTGTAGTCTTAATTTCTACATTAAGACTAATTCACTAAGATACAAAAGTCTTTTCTTACTCCCTTTTACTGTGGAGTCAAGGAAGACCAGCCAGTTCTGACAGCACTATCTCAACAATATGCAAATGTAACCTCTCCTCACTAACCTGTATTTTTTTTAAACCACTACCTTGGTCTAGATTAACAATATCTCTTACATAATCTATTTTGAAAGTCAAATAACTTGTTTATTAAATATAGTTTCCAGAATCTTAGCAACAAGTTTTCAAAATGCATAAACCTGATATCGATACTCTCTTGAGTCTCCATTATTATTTATTAACTTTATATAGTTTCCCATGTCTTGGAGATTGAAATTAAATCCCAATATGGTATTCAGTACCTTTTATACTTAGAATCTGCTATCTCCAACAGCTTTTCCTCTTCTCCTTAGTCTTCTGTTTTCCAGAAACAGGATACTATTCCTTGCCCCTTGAATTAAACATGGAATTTTAGGTCTTTGGTTCTTTTCTTCCTCTGCCAAAAATAGCCTTTCCCTTTCCCTTTCCCCTTCTCTGCCTGCTTGATATAACTATCCTTGAGGGCATAGCTCAAATGTCATATCCTTTGCAAGGCTTCTCTTTCTTCATATTCATAATCTCAATCAATCACTGTTTCCTTTTTTGCTCCCACAGGAAATGTTTATAGCCATTTTACAGCAGTTATCCCCATGGACTTACACTGTAATTACTTGTGAGCGTGTATCTTTCCCTTCACCCAGGATGCAATGAGATTCCAGATAGTAGTCTTAGCATCTTATTTATCTCTGTGTCTCCAGTGTTTGAACAAAAGCTAAATACTTGTAGTGCTGAATTTTAATAACCTAGGTACCTGTTTAGAGTGTTTTATACAAAACAAAAACAAAACCCTTGTGCGTTTCTGATTCTTAAGAAGAGAGCTTAGAAGTAGTCCTCAGGAATTAAAAGGATATTTTGTAAACAAATGTAAAAACCCAGGTGTGAAGAGGGAAAAGAAAATTTAACACATGTTCACTACCAGAGTGAATCTTTCACAGCAGCACTAATCAACTGTTGTAAATCAGTATTCCTTATATATTGCTGTAAAGCCATACAACCTAAGCCAAATGGACTTTACTAAGAATACACAATGAATATTTAAAAATTCCATGTACTTCAGGATATGAGTGATATGTACACCAATAATGTTTTTTTACACTTATGAGGGAGCCAGAAGGACATTCTGAAAAATGTGTATGAATACAAATTTGCCTAAAGGCTATGCAAGAAAGTTTATGAGTGACTGACAAATAATTTATAAGTCAGAGGACTTTTGTAGGTGCTAAAATGAGAGGTTATGCCCAGCTCATGTGGCTTGAGGATCAACCTATGATCCAGGAGATCACAGTTCGATCCCTGGTTAGGGCACATGCCCGGGTTGTGGGCTCGATCCTCGGTTGGGGGCGTGCAGGAGGCAGCCGGTCAATGATTCTCTCTTAACATTCATGTTTCTATCTCTTTCTCCCTCTTCCTCTCTCTGAAATCAATAAAGTCATTTAACAAACAACCACCACAAACAGATAAAGGTGAAACAGAGCATATCACCAGTTTACAATGATAGGCAGAAACACAGGGAAAAGCAGCAATGGAAATGGAAAAAAACTCAGCAAACAAACATAGCAATTAATAAGGTGGCATTAAGTCCTTATTTACCAATAATTACTTTCAGTGTAGTGGATTTAATTCATCTATCGGAAAGTACAGAGTAGCTAGATGGGTAAAATCAAGACCTAGATATATACTGCAAGAAGAGACTCACTACAGTTTTAAGACATACATAGGCTCACAGTAAAGTCTGGAAAAGGAGCTACTCTTAGATAATATTCTTAGACTGATCTGTTAACATACAGTTATTAGTTATATTCTTAATCATATTAATGTAATGAGTGTTCTATATTTTCAAATAAAGACTTTATTTCCTTATAATCGATTTTATAAACTATTGAAATACTAATAGGCTTTTTAAAATTTTTCAAAATTAACAATGAACTTCAGTTTTCTGTTAACATTATAGCACAGAAACTTTCCACTTATTGATTTCTCACAAGAGCATTGTATTGATATTTAGGTTGTATCAACAGGATTGAAAATGTTAGCTCTAGGCCCTGGCTGGGTAGCTCAGTTGGTGAGAGCATCATTCCGATATGCCAAAGCTGTGGATTCAATCCCAGTCAGGGCACATACAAGAATTAACCAAGAATGAATAAATAAGTGGAACAACAAATCGATGTTTGTCTCTTTCTAAAGTCAATCAATAAATAAAAATGTTAGCTCTATAACACATGTTTTGTTTATAATTCATTTCTATAATTGTTCTAGAATTCATTTTTCCATTAAATTATTTCTCTTTCTTCCTCTTTTTATTTGTTTCCAAAGGAAATATGTTTTTTGCTTTTGAATAGTTTATAAACTTTTCATATCTCATGATTGAGAATGTCAGAGTTCATTTTATTTTACAACTCTGTATTTCTAACTCTTCTTTAATAACTAATTAACTGTAAAATATAATTAGATTAAAATAGGCAGCTGCAATAGAAGTATCTGTTTCATATGTGCAATTAATACAACTCTTTTTAATATTGAGATTGTGGATTGAGTTTTCAGTGAGTTTACCATGAATATGAAAGTATTTGCTCTGACTTTTGGTTTTAAAAAAATCAGACTATATGCATGCCTATTTATGTCTTTTCAATTTTTTAAAGGCCAGAAGATGGTTTTCTTAAAGAATGTGTTGTGTCTAGGGAACTGTGTACATTTCTCTAAATAATCTAGATACTGACCTAACTCAGAGGCACAGATTCGTTCAGCTATACTACACATTTGCTTCTATTCAGTCTGACCTAATGTTTTACAAAAGTATTTTAGCAAAATATTCTAGCAAATCACATTTTGTCAGATTTATTATTGCCTTAATATCTTTGAAATGATTGGTTGTTTAAATGTTTATACCTTTGTTAGTATACCCTTGTGAATATTTAGATGCCCATCCTTGCTCTTCTCCAAACTCACATGCACTTGGATAATAGTGTATCGAAGAAGCTCAGTCTTTTGGGAAAGTTATTATGCTCTTGTAATTAAAAGGAATTCATCCATGAGGTTGCAACATATGGAAATACAGGTGTTTGGTTCTTCATTACTGAATTATACCTACATCATGCATTAGTAGTTCAATGAAGCCTTTACACATACTAGAAACCTAGGCCTAAAGCTTGTATGAGATCCTATATCAGGTAGTTCTACTTCTTATTTACAGGAATTATTTTCAATGAAAATGTAATATTGGAAAAAATTATGTGGGTGGCCTCTTATAGAAAAATAATTTTATAAGTGCAAAACTTTCATGAAACAGCAATGAATTTGTAAGCATTCAAGTCACGGTTATTTTTATTTTGTTACAGGGTAATATTACAGAACTTTTATCAAGACACAAAAAAAGTTGATTGTGGACAAAATGGCAATGTGCACGAACCCAGCTTCCTCATCTCCCACAAAGATCAATGATTGGACAACTATCCACAAACAAAAACAGCTTTGGAAGACATCTAATGCCTGCTTAGGATATTTTAACAACACAGTGGAAAACAACAACAAAAACCAACCTGAGAAGAATCACACAGGAAGAGAGGGAAAACAACTTTATTTTGCCTGCATCATCTTATCCCCAGAGCTGATATTGTTCAATGCCCAAAAGAAACTTCCTAGCTGCTGAGAGTTCCCCTCACCTGGAAAAGAAGAGTGGGATGCACAACCAGCCTATCAGAACACTGGGCAAAGGTCCTGCTTCAGTTTAACCCACCCAGACTGGCCAACAGGAACAAGGAAGGAGAGCAGACACGCTGGGGAGTGTCTGTGGTTTACCAAGACCTGCTCTGCAGATAAATGCAGCAGCTTCCACCAGTGACAAAGTGGAACCAGCCAACATAACTGCTGATCTCCCTCAGGCATTGTCACCCCGCCGGTATTTATATTTGCTAATGCCAGCCTGCTCAGTCTCTCTCTGCCCTTCCAGCTGTGCGTCTGCATGCCCCAGCATGGTTTCCATTACCAGCCTCAATGGCAGTGTACACATGTAGGGAAAGAGTGCAGCCACAGGAGAGTACACTAATGTCAGGGCGCAAGCCCAGATCATTATACTGTATTGTGGAATTGCATACCTGAAAACTATATAATTTTATTAACCAATGTCACCTCAATTAATTCAATAAACAAATTTAAAAATATATCAGACCAAATAGACCTAGTAATTTTAGAACATTCCATCTAGTAATAGCAGCATATACATGCTTCTCAAGTACACAGGAAACATTATACAGAATAAATCACGTAAGAGTTCACCAAACATCTTAGCAAATGAAGAAAGTTGAAATCATAGGAAGTATCTTTTCTGACCACAATGATATGAAACAAGAAATTAAACACAGAAAATCTGGAAAATTCATAAGTGTGTGGAGATTAAACCACAGTCTCCTAAACAACCAGTGATTAAACAAGATATCAAAAGGGAAATCAAGAAATCTCTGTAAACAAATGAAATAGAAGCACAAAACCTATGGGAAACTATAAACATATTTCTAAGAAAGAAGTTTATAGAGATAAACATCTACAATTAAAAACAAAAAAAGAACTCAAACCTCACTTTATGCTTCAAGGTCCTACAAAAAGAACAAATTAACTTCAAACTTAGTAAAAGAAAGGAAATAACAAAGATTAGAGTAGAAATAAGCAAAATAGAGACCAGCAAATAAGCAAACTATCAATAAAACTAAGAATTAAAAAAAAAAATCGACACAACTTTAGCTAGACTAAGATAAAGAACTTGTACAACTCAACACCAAAAAACCAAACAATCCAATTAAAAAATGGGCAAAGGACCTGAATAGGCACTTCTCCAAAGAGGACATACAGATGGTCAATAGACATATGAAAAGCTGCTCAATGTCACTAATTAGAGAAATGCAAATTAAATTCACAATGAGATATCACACCATCAGAATGGCTACCATCAATAAATCAGCAAGTGTTTGTGAGGGTGTGGAGAAAAGGTAACCCTCATGCACTGTTGGTGGGAATGCAGGCTGTCTTATGATCCAATGATTCCATTTCTGGGAACATATCCAAAGAAACTTGAAACACTAATTTGAAAGAATATATGAACTCCTATGTTTTTTGCAGTATTATTTATAATAGCCAAGAATTGGAAGTAGCCCAAGTTCCCATCAGAAGATGAATAGATTAAAAAGTTGTGATACATTTACACAGCGGAATGCTACTAAGCCATAAAAAAGAAGGAAGGAAATCTTGCCTTTTGTGACAGCATGGAAGGACCTGGAGAGTATCATACTAAGTGAAATAAGCCAGTCAGAAAAAGACAAATACCATATGATTTCATTTATATGTGAAATCTAATGAACAAAATAAACTAACAAAAAATAGAGACAGACTCATAGATACAGAGAACAGACTGACAGCTGTTAGACGGGAGGTGGGCTGGGGAGCAGGGTGAAGGGATGAAGGAACGAACCCCAAAAAACTCAGACACAGACAACAGTATGGTGACTACCAGAGGGGAAAGGGATGGGGGGAGGTAGAAGAGAGTAAAGGGGAGATAAATAGTAATAGAAGGAGACTTGACTTTGGGTGGTGACCACACAATTCAATATACTGATGATGTGTTATAGAATTGTACACCTGAAAACTACATAATTTTTATTAACCAATGTCACTCCAATAAATTAAATTAAAATCCATATACTTAAAAAATAAATTATTGAAACTGGAGAAAAATGAAAAATAGCAAATAAAATTAGAAATGAAAGAGGAGATATTATTACTACAATTGATACTACAGAAATAGAAGAATCATGATAGACTAGCATGAACAAAGTGGGTAACTGAAAAGAAATGTGTAAGTTTCTAGAAACGTGTAACCTACTCATACTGATTCATAAAGAAATAGAAAACCTGAACAGACCAGCTACTAATTAGGAAATTGAATCACTAATCAAAAATCTCCAAACACAGAACACCAGACCTGATGGTTTCACTGATGAATCCTACCAAACTTTTAAAGAATTAAGAGCTAATACCGCTCACATTCTTTCAAAAAGTAGAAGAGGAGGGAACACTCCAAACTCATTGTACAAGGGCAGGAGTACTTTGATACTAACACCAGAAAAGGATACTAGAAGGAAAGACAATTATATGCCAATACCCCTGATGAATATATTTGCAAACATTTTCAGTGAAATATTACCAAACTGAATTAAACAGCACATTAAAAGTATTATCAAGATCAAATGGGATTACCCTTGGGGTGAAAGTTTGGTTGAACATACACAAATCAATAAATGTGACACCACATTAATATAAAAGAAAAAAAATGTGATATCAATATATGTTAAAAATGCATTTTACAACATACATTTTTTTTTTTAAGTTAAAAAGAGTCAATAAATTGGATATAGTTGCAAGAACATACATCATTTAAAAAGCCACTTATGAGAAACCCACAGCCAAATCATTCTCAATGGTGGTATGTTAAAAGTTTTTTTCTAAGATTAGGAAACAAACAAGGATGCCCACTCTTTCCACTTCTATTCAACACAGAACTGGAACTACTATACATAAAGCCATCATTCAAGGAAAAGAAATACAAGGCATCAAATTAGAAAAAGAGATTAAAATTGTCATGGTTTGCAAATTATGTGATCTTATATAAAGAAAGTTCTAAAGTTTCGACCACAAAACTGCTTGAACCAACAAATTCAATGAAGTTTCAGAATATATAATCAACATGTAGAAATCAGTTGCATTTCTATATACTAACAACACAACATCTGAAAAATACGTAAAGAGAATTATTTTATTCGCTACACTATTAAAAACAATGAAATAACTAGGAATAAATTTAAGCAAGGGGGTGAATTATGCAACAAAAATTAAAAGACTTTGATGAAAGAAATTGAAGAATGCACAAAACAAGTGAAAAGATGTCCTTTTTATAAATCAGAATTAATATTGCTAAAATGTCCATAGTGCTAAAAAAATTTATAGATTCGATGCAATCCCTGATAAAATCCCAGTGGTGTTTTTACAGAAATTTAAACAAAGCAATCCTAATATTTATATGGAACCACAAATGACCCTAAATAGTCAAAACAATCCTGAGAAAGAAGAACAAAGCTTGTGGCATCACAGTTCCTGACTTCTTACTATACTAGAAAGCTACAGTAGCTAAAACAGAATTATGCTAACATAAAAATAGACACAAAGACCAATGGAACAGAATTAAGAGCCTAAATATAACCCCCCCCAAGGGAATCAAGAACATTCGATGAGGAAAGATAGTCTCTTCAACAAACGGCACTGGGAAAACTGACTAATCACATGTACAAGGATGAAACTGGACCTTTATCTTACATTACTCATAAAAATGGACTCAATTATTCAACATAGTACTGGAAATCCTGGCCACAGTGATCAGACAAGAAAAAAACATAAAAGGCATCCAAATTAGAAAGGAGGAAACAAAACTGTCATTATTTGAAGATGATATGATATTGTACGTAGGGAATCCTAAAGGCTCCACCAAAAAACGACTAGATTTAAATTAATTCAGCAAGGTAGCAGGATACAAAATTAACACCCAGAAGTCGATGACATTTTTATACACCAACAATGAACTCTCAGAAAGAGAAACTAAAAAACAATCCCATTTACCACTGCAACTAAAAAAATAAGATACCTAGGAATAAACTTAACCAAAGATGTAATAGACCTTTACTCAGAAAACTACAGGACACTGAAGAAAGAAATGAAGGAAGATATAAACAAATGGAAAAATATACCATGTTCATGGATTGAAGAATTAACATCATTAAAATGTCCATACTACCCAAAGCAATCTATCAATCAATACAATCCCTATTAAAATTCCAACAGCATATTTCACAGACGTAGAACAAACACTTCAAAAATTTATATGGAACCAAAAAGACCCCAAATAGCCACGACAATCTTGAGAAAGAAGAACAAAGTTGGAGGGATCACAATACCAGATATCAAGTTATACTACAAAGCCACTGTAATCAAAACAGCCTGGTATTGGCACAAGAACAGACATATACATCAGTGGAACAGAACAGAGAACCCAGAAATTGACCCATGCCATTATGGTCAATTAATATTTGACAAAGGAGGCAAGAACATACAATGGAGTAAAGACAGTCTCATCAATAAATGGTGTTGGGAAAATTGGACAGGTACATGCAAAAAAATGAAACTAGACCACCAACTTTCACCAAACACAAAAATAAATTCAAAATGGATAAAAGACTTAAAGGTAAGACATGAAACCATAAAAATCCTAGAGGAAAACATAGGCAGTAAAATCTCACATCTCTCGTAGCAATATGTTTGCTGATACATCTCCTAGGGCAAGAGAAACTAAGGAGAAAATAAACAAATGGGACTGCATCAAAATAAAAAGCTTCTGCACAGCAAAAGAAACCATCAACAAAACGAGAAGGGAGCCCACTGTAAGGGAGAAGATATTTGTCAGTGATTCATCACATAAGGGGTTATTCTCAAATATGTAAGAAACTCATACAACTTAACAAAAGGAAGACAATCCAATTAAAAATTGGGCAAAGGACCTAGACACTTCTCCAAAGAGGACATACAGATGGCTAAGAGACATATCAAAAAATGCTCAACATCGCTAATCATCAGGGAGATGCAAATTAAAACCACAATGAGTTATCACTTCACACCTGTCAGAATGGCTGCCATCAACAAATCAATGAACTACAAGTGCTGACAAGGGTGTGGAGAAAGGGCACCCTAGTGCACTGCTGGTGGGAATGCAGACTGGTGCAGCCACTATGGAAAGCAGTATGGAGTTCCCTCAAAAGATAAAAAATTGACCTGCCATTTGACCCAGTGATCCCACTTCTATGAATATATCCTAAGGAACCTGAAACACCCATCACAAAGAACTTACGCACCTGTATGTCCATAGCAGCACAATTTACAATAGGTAAGATCTGGAAACACTCCAAGTGCCCATCAGTAGATGAGGGGATAAAAAAGCTGTGGCACATTTACAGCATGGAATACTATGCAGGTGTAAAAAAGAAGGATCTTTTATCTTTTGTCACGGCATGGAGGGAACTAGAAAGTATTATACTAAGTGAAATAAGCCAGTCAGATAAAGATAAATACCAATGATCTCACTTATATGGGAAATATAATAAGCAAAATAAGCTGATGAACAAAATGGATCCAGAGACACAGAAACATGGAACAGACTGAGGGATCTTAGAGGGAGGGGGGAGTGAGTGGGAAGAGATTAATTAAAGAATTTATTTGTTTATAAGCATAACCCATGGACACAGACAGGCATATGAGAGTCAAAATGCTGGAAACAGAAGGTAAGTACACTGGAATAAAGAACAAGGACAGCAGTGACACAACGCCCGCTAGAAGGCAGCGGCATGGCATCTTTAGACACAAGTAAAAACCCCATCAATCCAGAATCACATACCAACTGAAAATACCTTTCAAAAGTGAAGGGAAAATAAACTTATTTTCAGATGAACTGCTGAGACCTGAGTTATAAGAAATGTTAAAGTTAGTCAAGTAGAGGAAATGTGATGCCAGATAGAAATTTGAATCCGGACAAAAACTCAGAGTGGCATGGAAAAATATGAGTATATTTGAAATGCAGTGCTTCATACGATTAAAGTGTAAAAGATAATTGTTTAACACAAGATAGTAACACTGTATTACAGGGTTTGTAGCACAGAGAAGTAAAATGCATCACAATAATAACACCAACATTAAGTGGGAAGATATAAAAACAGTGTTGCCATGTTCTTGTAATGCATGTGATTGGCATTTAAAGGTGCACTGTGATCAATTAAAAGTGAATTTTAAAAAAGTTATAGACACTATTACAAATAAGAGGAACAGATTAAAAGCCAATAATGAGATAAAAAGATTAGTAGAAATAATCAAAATAAAGAGAGAAAGAAGAAGGAAAACAATGTGGGACAAACAGCAATATAGATTTTAATACAACCATATCAAATTTTTTATTAAATGTAAGCTGGCTAAACACTCCAAAGCATAATTATCACACTCAAAATATAATACCTAAGAACTGATGAACAAAATAGATTCAGTGACAAAGAAGTATGAAATCTCAGAGGGAAGGCGAGGGTGGGTGGGGAAAGATTAACCAAAGAATTTATGCGCATCTATGCAAAACCCATGGACACAGACAATAGTGTGGGGAAGGCCTGGGGGTGGCGGGGAGGAGGAAGAAGAGGCCAATGGGGGGAAAAGGGGATATCTGTAATACTTTCAATAATAAAGATAAATTTATATATATAAAATACCTAAGTATATGCTGTCTATAATAAATTTACTTTCAATAGGAAAAAAAACATGAAATGTAAACTGATGGAAAAATATGTACCATACACAGACTAGTCAAAGAAAGCTGGATTGGCTATGTTAACATCTGATAAGGTAAACCTCAGAACAGGAAATGTAACCAAGGATGAAGGGGATATAACAAAAATGACAAAGAAAAACAATTTATACTGAGTAAAATATTCTAAATTTATTGGCACCTAACACAAGGCTTAAAACCTATGGAGCAAAAACTGGTAGAAATAAATACATTCAGAGCTACAATTGAAGAATTTAACATCTCTCTCAATTTATGTAACAAGTAGACAGAAATCTCTAAGGATATAGAATACTTGAACTTTCAAAACACCATAATAAATTGATACTTATAGATAATCACACCAAATATCAGCAAAGATGGATTCTTTCTTGTGCATATGATATAATTCTGAGACATAAAATACATTTAAAAAGTTATGTGGTCAGACATGATAGAGTATATGTTCTATGACTATAAAATAAACTAGAAATTAATAAGACAGAATTATAGAAAAATATCCAGATATGTGTAAATTAAACAACACTTTTAAATAACCCATGTGATGAAGAAATGACAAGGGAAAACAGAAAATAGTTTGAACTAACTGAAAACACACATATCAACTTGTGATTAAGCTAACATAGTCCTTAGAAGAAAATTATTTGCACTAAGTACTTAAAAATAAAGGGTTCAAATCACTGGAACTTTTATTTGCAGAAACTTGCATTTGAGGAAAATAAAACCAAATTAAATTTTAAACAAGAATAAAGGAAATGGTCATAAAAAGAGATGAAATTAGTGATTTGTAATTAGTAATTTCACTAGTGAAATTAGTGAAATTTGATGTTTTAAAACATCAAAAGAATAGAGAAAATCAATGAAAATCAATAAAAATAAAAATAAACAGTTCTTTAAAAAGACCAAGCAAACTGATGTATTTTAGAGGGAAGGTGGGGAGGGTGGGAAGAGATGAATCAAAGACCTTAAATGCATATATGCATAGCCCATAGGCAAATGCTATGGTGGGGAGGGTGTGGGGAGGGGGCAGGAGTGGGGTGGAGGGGGCGGGGACATCTGTAAAAAAAAAAAAAAGAGCAGGAAGATTGAAAACAATAGTCCATAGTAACTAAAATACTTGTAGGGGTGGGGAGGAGAGAGGACAAGAGAGGGGAAAATAACAGTATCAAGGGCATATCCTTCAGATTCTACAGACATAGGAAAGATAATAAGAAAATATCAGGAACAACTTTTTACCAATAAATTTGACAACTTAAAACAGGCCAGTTCCAAAGATACAGAATATCAAAATTCATTCAAGGAAGAAAAAAATACATGACCAAAATTTTACTTTATTCAAAAGTTGAAGTCACAGTTGAAAACCTTCTCACAAAGAAAACTCCAGGTCAAAGTCACTATTATAGACAAATTTTCCAGATTTTAGAAGTTGAAAAACATGTCTTATTTTATGAGGTAGCGTTACCATGATACACAAATCCGACAAAACCATTATCAGAAAACTATAGACCAATATCCTTTATGAAATAATATATCTCTGAAATGTTTTAGCAAATCAGAAGTAATAGAGTGTCTAAAAAAAACACATGCAAGTCATGTGTTAGTTTGCACTATTCACGGCATAAAGGATATGGAGTCCAACTGGATTCACTTCGAATGGCAGCTATAATGCTTCCTGGTTTTATGACCTTGGGCAAGACACAGAATCTCTCCAAGCCTCAGTTTCTCCATTTTGTATGATAGTGTACACTTTGGAGGACTATTATGAGAAATAAGTAAAATATAGTGTTTCTAACATACATTCCAGAACATAGTAGGCATATTTTTAAAAATCTATAATTAGGTTGTACATATGTTGAGGTCTATGATTTTTGAATTCCCATTGGTCTTAGCTCAGCACCTTCTACAACTAATTGATCTATTGAAAAATGGATTAAAATAGAACTTTAAAAGTGTGTTCTGCTGAACCCTTAATTATTGTGTAGACAATGATAATTTTTAAACTATTAAACAGATCAGGTTTCTGAGCATATGAAGCAAGGAAACAGAAGAAAATGGCAAAAAAATGATCAACTTAGAGGCATAGATAAATTACTGGAAATTATTGTTTAAACAGTAGCTGAGAGAAATACATAATTAAATATTTGCATACTGGTCCCTTAGCATACCCAGATAACATTTATTATGTAATAGTATAAAGAAAAACACTGGCCTGATTGAGAAAGCATTCATTCTGGCCAAAAACAGAGAAGAAAAACCTAGAGGAAGTAGTTATTAGGGAAGTTCAAAGAACTTTCACTGTATTTTATGCCTTAATTATGAAGTGCTTGCATTTATTTTGAACAAGTAGAAGAGGGAGCCACTTCATCTATGGGGCTGGTGTTCAACATTTAGAATTGCTCTCATAGGAAAAAAACAGCCAATTCACATGTAAATAGATTATCACTTAATCCTCATAGCTACTCTATGAAATAGACATTATCAATTTAGTGATCAGGAAACTGAGGCTTAGAGAAATTTGGAAAACATGCCAAGCTCATATAATTAACACATTCTGGAGTCAAGACTTAAATTCAAGTCTTCATATATTTGGGCTTTGTGTTGATGTTGATACGCTGTTTAATTTGGTCTCAAATTTTCCAAAGTGCTCTAATATAATTATCTCTATCCTCATAAAACTGTATTAAGCATAGTTAGACATTTTTCATTTTGTAGGTGACAAAACTGAGGTCAAGAATATAATTCCCCAAAACAACACTTAATTGGAGACATAGGATTCAATTCTCAGTCTCAGTCTCTCTGGCTTCAGTCTGAATAATGACAAAATAGAAGGATCTCCCCCTTTCACCAGATGTCTTTTGTTTGTGAATCTCTCCAATTTTCAAATTTTCAGGTTTTTATTCTGTTCCTGTCTGTTTTTGTTGTTGTTGGGTTTTTTTGTTTTTTTTTTTAAGTTGCCTAGGAGAAAGCAACACTGATAACTATGGAATGGTTGTGCAAATTCACCACAACATAGAATGAAGACTTTCAAAGAGAGGGAATGGAAATGACTAAGTTTTCATATCTCTTTATATTTACCCCAGACAATGCTTCTGAGTTATTTTATAAAGTCCAATTCTCAATTGTGAGTGGGATATATGGAATTATAAGACTGTGATAAGATAATCATTAAGAAATAGTTATCAGGTGTGCCATTCACAAATAGGAAATAGCATTGGTATTGTTTAGATTAAAGGCAAGGGTTATGAATCTCTGTGATGAGACATTAAAAGAAATAACAGTTATGTTTCTATATCATATCAATATATTTCTATAATTTTTAAAAACATATCTTTATTGATTTCAGAGAGAGGAAAGGAGAGGGAGAGAGAGAGAAACATCAATGATGAGAGTCACTGATCGGCTGCCTCCTGCACACCCCCGACTGGGGATCAAACCCGCAACCCGGGCATGTGCCCTGACCGGGAATTGAACCCTGATCACCTGGATCCTGGGTCGACGCTCAGCTGCTGAGCCATGCCTGGCTGGGCTATTTCTACAATTTTTGAAAAATGTTTTATCACACACAGCAATTTAACTAATAAATAATACTAGTACTGAGAAATTTAAATTTTGGCTTTTCCCTTTTCTAGTAAAAATTTTATTTATTTATTTTTTAACTTGCCTGGTCATTTATTCAATTATTTAGACAGCTGATATTAACCTTGTAGCTATGATATGTATGGTCCTGATACAGAAGGAGTCTCACTACCAAGCTTTGAAAGAAGATTCCTACCTCCCATCCAATAAAATTTTTCTATTAAAATATCCCTATCTGAACTTTAATAGCTTGTAATGCAATAGAGGACTAATTCATTGGAGGCTGCAGAAGTAACTATGCCTTTTTGAAGCCCTAAATCCAGTAGTCCTATATCTTTCAAAGCCCTAAATCCATTAAACCTCTCTTCTCCTTCATTTTAAAAACATGAAGAGCAAGACTCAAATCTGGCAGGCAGATTTTTGCAGGATATTTATCCTCTCAAAATTTGAGGCAACATATTTCTTGTAACAGTCTCTACAATAATCAAATGACTGTGGAAGAGTCAGGTGTTAAATGAAGCCATGCAAATTAGCCATCTGGATAGAACATTGTCTTAATATTGAACCCAGCAGACTTATATGTTTATAAAGAACCTCTATTGGTTAGCCTTTGCAATATTCCAGTATATGTGACCAATCCTTGTAATGCCTCAAGTGGAAATTAACCTTGAGAGTTGAGAAAAATAGTTGACAAAGCCTTCATATTTCTATCCAACTCTTAACGACAGTTATTTTGAAAATCAAGACTAAAATAGTAGTGCCTTAAGTACATATTTGAGAAAATATTTGATTTTACCCAATTTTTTTTTTCTTTTCCCCCCCTCAAAATGCCTGGAACCCAACATCATGCTTCCATGTTTGTTGTTTGAAATCACACTTTTAAGAGCCCTGCTGATGGTAATTGTGAGGAAGGCTGACATGATATCAACAAATGAACATTGCAATTTGATGGGCAGGGAGCTTATGCAAATCAGAAGACAAAGAGATCTTGCCATTTAAGGAGAAACTGTGGCATTCTTCCTCCTGTGATTTCCTGGAGACTTGTCTATCTACTTGTCTGAGAATGTTACTCCAAATGTTAAGAAAGGAAAGGGAAGGGGAGGAAAGGGGAAGGAAACGTAAACAAAATAAATTGTCCCATCATTGGTTCCCAAATAATATCTGAGATGTTTATTCTGATATTTATGACTGTGCATGTTCTAACTCTATTTAACTTTCTAATTTGTGCTACAACAATTCCTGCTCATTTATCTTTTGTTCCAGTCAAATGGAACTCACCACTGCTTCCCACACATGCCATATGCTTTCCTCGATAGGTGCCTCTGCTCAAGAGTTTACATTTTTCATATCTATCTCCTCTCCCTAGCAACCAATTTGTTTTCACTAGATAAATTTATTTTATTGAAATATGATTTACAAACATGAAAATGTGCTTATTCTAAGTCTGTCAATGAATTTTGACAATTACCACTGCATTCAAAATATAGAACATATCCACAGATTTTTATCATGATTCTTGCAGTCAAACCTGCTCTTGCCCCTAACCCCCTTCACACACCCTGAAGCCAGGATAAAAACTGACATGCTTTCTGACACTCTAGATTAGTTTTACCTTTTCTAGAATTTCAGAGATTTATATAGTATTGGCATTATTTTACTAATATTAAACAAAGCAGCACGGGACTTGGTTCACAATGCTGATATTCAAGGCAATGAAATAGTCACATGTGCTTGAGCAAATGTGGGTGAAATGAGGTGTAAAATGTGCTCTGTTAAAAGTCATACCTAAAAAGAATAAAAATGTGAACACTGAAATGAAGAGCAATAAGGAAGACAAAGCTCATCGGAACTGCTGATTATATACACAGGTAATGAAACTGCAAAATAGCATTTTCAGGTAGCCTGGAAGGCAGCTTCACATAGCAGTATTCATTCAGACATAACCAGAATCACGCACATGTTCATTTCTATCATTCCTCTGCCAGTACAAAGGTGCGCTTGGAGATGATTAAATTTGCTAATGTAAAGGGATTGGCAACTTAATCAAAAGTGAAGTGCCTGTTCTTTAATGGAGGGGAGTAGCAGAGAGAGCTTCTATGGGGGAGTGACCCAGGGATCCTCCTGATTGGCGGATATGGTGAACAAGTGTTGACTTTGTTTGCAATTGAGCTGAACCAGGGAGAGAAACCCTTAGTCAAAACTGTCCTGAATAATCATGCCTCCCAGTTCAATGTACAGTGAACCCTTGAACAATGTCAGGTTAGGAGCTCCCCCACCCTTCCATGCACACACCCTGTAGTTGAAAATCTGCATAAAACTTTACTGATAGACTACTGTTGACCGCCTTACTGATAACATAAATGGTCAAATAATACATGTTTTGTATATTGTGTATATTATACACTGTGTTCTTTCAATAAAGTAAGCTAGAGAAAAGAAAATGTTATTAAAGCCACAAGAAAGGGAAAGTACATTTACAATGCTTGTTGAAAAAAATCCATGTATAAATGGACCCACTCAGTTCAAACCTATGTGTTCGACTGGCAACTGCATTTCCTTCCTTCCTACCTCCCTCATGGCCTCCAAAACAACAACTATAAATATCTCCCCTGTATTAGGCATTAGTCTTGAATCTGAGGTTTCTAAAGTGGACAAAGTATATAGTATTTTTCTCTGTCTTATGGACCTCATATTTAAATCAGAAGAGATAAACACTAAAAAATAAATATACACATACCTAAGTTAGTAATAAGAGGTGACATTTTAAGAGAGACCAAGAGAAAGAGTGATGAGAGAACTGCCTTAGGAAAGGCCACTGGGGCAGGAGCCTCCAGTAGGATGACGTGACACCTGAATCAAGAGGAGAGAGGCATGCTCTCTGGGGGAAGAGAGCACCAGGCAGAGAGAACATATATGTCTGGCTTCGCTCGAATTATGCCAGGAATGCTTTTGTATTTTTCCTGCTAACTGGTATCTTACTTATCTCTCAAGGCTGAGATTAAATAGTCTTTCTTCTTTGAAATCTTTCTCAATTTCAACCAATCAATAGGAGCCATTGTCACGAGCCAGGTTAATACAGCCTTTTGATTCATAAGCTGGAATAGCACTTGCTTAATCACCAAATGGTGAAGTGCATACTAGAGCCTGGGAACACAGAGGACGGGAGCACTTGTCCTCTAGGAGCCAGTGAAATTATACTCCCCTTAAGGAACTTACACTGCATTTTAATTTTCTGTGCTCCTGTCCTCCACCCTTACAAGACTGTAAGTAACTGTAGGAGAGAGACCAGGTCTTATGCATGTTAATATTACCACATAATTGTAGCTATGCCATGTAAGTTAAAAAATAGTATGTAGCCTATAAATATTGAGCATGATTGTATTAAAGAATAATGCCAATATTCATCCAATAGTATCAAGAAGTTGCATGCCAGGATACAGATTTAGCTAAGGCTAATTGGAAAGTGGTCCTTTCAGCTCAAGGAAATAAAATAAAGTCCTCCCTTTATAAGAAAGAAGCTAAACTACACCGAGGAAACTGACTGCTGGGATGGCAGACACCCTGTATAAAAGACATAAGGCTTAGCATGCAGGAGGCATTTTGGAGAGAATGCTAAGGGGATCAAAGCTGCCATGGAAATCAGCTGAAAAAAAGTCTGTTCTTAAAGTTGGCTTTGAACAACTGCAAAAGTGGAGACTGGGAATATGAATATAATTACAGACAGAGTCAAATGCAGTGCAGGGGATTGTGGAATGAGCTTTAAAGGAAAAGATGAGCAGCGAGGTTGCCGTGGTTGTCTACGCAGGCTGTGAGCACTGTACAACTCCGGGAGGCATTAACAACATACCCCACTACGTGAATGGGAATCCTGGAGTTGTGCGATGGGCCAGCTACTAACCCCCTTCCCCCAGCACAGCCCAGAGCCTGAGTCCAGAACAGAATGTGACTGGTTTCTTTGCCATGTAGGCCAAAGATTTCCACCCCCCTCCCTTTTCATTTGTCAGAACACTTTGTAATGGGTTATTAAAATTCTATTCTTTATTCAAGTTGTTATATTTTAAAATACAAAGTTCTCTCTTTTCTCAGTGTGGTTCCTGTCAAGATCCACACTTTTTTCCCCCCTCCAATTTTACTAAACCGTATCATTAAAGAATCTTTTATTGTCATAAATTGCTTCTTGGATAGAGACCAGAACATTTCCGTACTATTATGGAAAAGATTTGGTGCTCAAAAGGAGTAAAAAAATATCCCTGACAGAATGTTGTTTCAGTGAAGTTTATGTCAGTGTTATGAGCTTCATATTATAGTCATTTAATAAAATTTATAAATCACTGAGTTTCATAATCATTTTAGGTGCTGTGGCCCCTGAAAATCAGCCCGTGTGCCATCTCTGATCATATGCTCCAGGTGTCCTGCTGGCAGAACCTGACTGCTCCTACCTCAAGCCCAGCTATGTGTGGCCATTTTCTTTTGCCACAGTCAGGTCACACAAGCTGGGACTTAGTTCTTGCCTACCTAGAAAATGTCCTGAAATGAAGCCGAGTTTTGGCACAGAATTGGGAGGGTAAATTCTCTGCTGTTGCTCATGTCTATTTTCCTGGCCTGCTTTCTGCATTTTGGCCCCTTGATTGCTGAGTCCTTGAGTCCTGCTGCCTTTCTTCCTAGGCCTTTGAGATTCACCTGTTCTGCTAGCTCTGCCAGGCTTCCCTGAGCACCAGTGACTTCGGGTGTCACAATCACCCACTCTCATACTTCAATTCTAATTCTTCGTGGGTAGTTGAGCCTTAACCACTGTGCCATCAACCTTCAGACTCAAGGACAGCCTTTCCATGTCTGTTCCCTGCCCTTAACGCTGGCTCCCCTGTTCCCTCTCCTGACTGCTGAGCACACCAGCTGCTGTCCATGGCCTGGCACTGACACGGCAATTGGGATCGCAAATCAGCAAACATCCTGGAGCTACCAGGATTGTCTCAAACATAATCCTGAATGAGGCTGCTATATGGTGACAACTCTTTGTATCCCTGGGGGAAAGAAAGGATAACCATTAAAGTTATAGCATTTCTGAACTGAGTGTAATTATAGATGAAAAGATATGTTTGAAAATTTCGTAAGAAATCTTGTAAGAAAAATTAATTTAATTGAAATAATTGAAATGTTGATTGTAGAAAAATGAAATCACACAATTAATAGAAATTGTGATAGCACTTTCTGTGTGTGAAAAACTAGATATACATGTCTGTGTAAGAGCCAGGCAAGATAGTTAGAGCTAAGTACAATTCTAGGGTTTCCACATGTATCATTTATTCTTTATAATCAACATATTAGGCAGAAATGATTATCAGCCAAATTTCAGAAATGAAGAAACCACTGCAAGGAGAAGTAACATGCTCAAATTTTCAGAGCTGCTGAGGAGCAGAGGGATTTGAATTGTCTGGCTGGCTGCATGGTATGATCTTCACTGTTCATTATATTGCCATTGTCATGCTAGGAAATACATAGAAAAAGCCCCAAAAGGATACATTCCAAAGCACTAATAGTGTCCATTCCTGAAAGCGGTTTGGGGAGCAGAAAAGATGTGAGAGGGACTTACTTTTTACTACATATAATTCTGTAGTATTTTCATTGATAATTTTATTTAATTAAAGGCATAAGAAAGGTCATTAAAATAAGTAAGGTCCTTTTCATGACTTAATTCCTACTGGCCATGAGGATTTTTTTCTGGTAGAGTCATGGATATATGAAATCTCAAACCCATGGAAAACTCACAAGTGCATTGCAAAAACATTTTCCCCTGATGCTATTTGCGAATGTGTTGCTGACCTGGTGACCTCTACCACTGAATATTTTAGTCTGTCTTTTCTACAAACAATACCTTCTCCCATGTAACCACAATATAACCATCAACACCAAGAAATTAGCATTGACACTTTACTGGCATCTAAGCCAGAGGTTACTCAGGTTTCATCACCTCAATAATGTCCTTTATAGCAGAAGGATCAAGTCCAAAATCAAACGATGCATCTAAATATATTTTTCTTTAGTTTATTTCAATCTTGAGCAGTTCATAAGTCTTTCTTTAGTTTTTATGACCTTGAGAATTTTGAAGATTCTAGACCAGCTATTCTGTAGCATATCCTTCTACTTGGAACTGGCTCACATTCCCCATGAAATGCATGAAATAGTGTGTTTCCCCTCCTAACTGATAAAGTGGTGACATATTTCAATTTAGTTATTTATGATGTTCACTTTGATTGCTTGATTCAGATGGTGTCTGTCAGGCTTCTTCTCTGTAAAGTTACTAATTTTCTCCTTAGAATTAATCAGCATTTTGTGAGGAGGTGCTTATGTAAATACCCCATTCCTCATTAAACTTTCAGTTTTTCCATGTATTTATAACAGCACAGACTCATGGACTCTTATTTTACTCAATGAGTGGCAGTTATTATTAATTATAATATTCAATTGTTACTAATATTATTTTGACTTCAAATGGTCTCACTTTTGGCCTGTGGGAGACACCTCAAGCTAGCTCCTTTTGACACATATTCATCATTTTAGGAGCAGTTCTCTACTTCACAGCCTGAGATGTTCTGGGTGAATCTTTCCTTTCCTTGCTGTGTAGGCTTGTTCATTTCCACAGAAAAGTAGCACTAGATATACTCATGCCTTCTGAAGTGAGAGGCATGGCTTTTTCCTGAAAAAAATTCTCGAATCAAATTCTGGATGAACTTGAAACTAAAATGATAATCCAAGTATGTAGTTTTAGGAATGACTGCAGTGCAGTTTAGATTAATTTCAAAGTCCTTCTCAGAAACCCCTTTTGGAAAAGTTGTTTTATTTTTCTCCTCTTTTTTCATTACCAAGATTTTTGGCTTTTGAAGACCCTTGACCTATAGTCACTGCTATTCCAGATCTTAGAGGCTCAGGGAAGACTGTTGGGTGAAAAGCCACAGACCGATAACACCTAAAGCAAGAATCCTCAAAGATGGGCCGATGAAGCATGGATATATTTAGTCATTGTCCTATTCTTTGATCCAGACAGAAGAAACTGGCTTTCTATTTATGTTTAAATATGACCTAAAGACAGAAGTGCCCAGGTTAAAAGTAGTATTTATTTTTCCTTTCTTGTGACTTGCTGCAAAATCAATAATGGCATTAAGTGAAATTTTCAGTTCAAAAAAAGTGTTCTTGGTCTGTATTATGAATAGAGAAATAGTTATTGACTGTATTTCTCAGAATAGAGTTATAAAATACCAAAAAGATCAGTTGGGTGTTAGTTCAGCTGGTTCTGATGCATAATAAATTTGCAAGCTATCACTATTATTTTATAAGCTATCCTACAATTAGATGTACTTTATCTACATTAAGAATTTCTACAGTCTTACTGAGTAACAGATATATATGTATTCATGTATATTATTTCATATTTTCCTTGAGCAACCTGGTGAGACAGGTATTATTAGCCTCATATCACACATGTAGAAGTGGAATCTCAGAAAGTTAAAGAAATTTGTCCATGATTGCCAAGCTACCAATAGGTAAAGCAGAATCTTCTAATTCCAAACTCTTCTCTTATACTTACCTGTGCAACCTCCCTCAACAACAGTTACTTTTGTCCAGGTACACTTTTTAAGACTATTTCTTAGAGTAGTTTTAGGTTTACAAAAAAAATGAGGGGAAGGAGCAGAGATTTTCCATATACTTCCTGCTGTCATACATGCATGGCCTCCTCCATTATCAACATCACTCACAAACATAGCACTTTTTAAAAAATTATGCCCAAGATGAAACTACATTGACACATCTAAATCACCCATAGTCCATAGTTTACCTAGGGTTCACTCTCAGTGTTGTATAGTCAATGATTTTTGGCAATCACTGATCTTTTAATTTTCTCCATAGTTTTGGCTTTTTTCAGAATGTCACACAGTTGAAATTATAGCCTTATCAGATTGTCTTCTTTCACTTAGTAATGTGCATTTAAGTTTACTACATGTCTTTTCATGGCTTGATGTCACATTTCCTTTTAGCACAGAATAACTCTCCATTGTCTGGGTGTGCCAGAGTTTATTTACCTATTCACCTGCTGACGGACATCATGGTTGCTTTGGGTCTTGTCAATTATGAGTAAAGTCTGCTATAAACATCTGTGCACAAGATTTTGTGTAGACATAGTTTTCAACTTCTTTGGGTAAACACTAAGGAATGTGATTATTGGACATTAAGGTAAGGGTATGTATAGTTTTATAAGAAACCACCAAACTGCCTTCCTAAGTGGCTGTACTATTTTGCATTCCCACCAGCAGTGAATGAAAGTTCGTGTTTCATGTCTTCACTAATGTCTGGTGTTGTCAGTATTCCAGATTTTGGCCATTCTGATAGGTACACAATGACTTTTTAAGAAATTATTTTAATATTTTAGTTGATTCATTTGACCAGATTTCACACATAATATAACCTGAAACTGATCAAAGTAACATTAAAACATTATGAGGGTTATATTAATTTTTTAGATTAAAGTTTGTAATATTTTTTTTTCCAAAACAGGTAGAATCAGTAGGCCCATGATTATTTTATACACAATAAAGTTTTATATCTCATGGGGCTTTATAGTCAAAAAAAGTGAAAATTTCTGGTCTGTGGAGGTTTTATTAGCAAAAAAGGGGTGAAAAGCCATGATCCAGAAGGGGGAAAGAAAACTAATAATATGATGCTTTCTAGCAGAAGTCATTATGGCAGACAAGGTTCTACAGACAGAGGAATCAGGCTGAGATTTAACTAGTCATGAAATCTTTTTTTTTTTTAATTCTAAGTATTGTTTGGGTTCTCTTATGTCAAGCACTGTTGTGGCTGTTATAAGAAAGCACTTTAACAATTTAGAGCCAAGAACCAATGGGGAACTTAAGACCTATGTTTTGTGTTGAAAACCTTGGCTATTTGGGCAAATACTACAAAATGTTTTTATCCCTCAGTAAATTAAAATGTCACATAGAATCTCTTTGCCCACATTAGGCTTAAGACAGGAGGGGAACAGACTTCACAGCTTTTATTTAATTAAAGCGAAATCTTCACAGCATTCCCAAATAGTCAGGAAGCTGAAAGAAACATTTTCAGTCTTCACTCTTTCTCCAAACTGTATTTTCAATAAAGGCAAGACATATGAAAGGCATGTTTTCTTAACGTGCTGCTCAGAGTACCACAGTTGGTGAATTTTTAAGTGAAAATGGAAAATGTTTTTATTTCCTTGATTTTTATGCGCAAGTTTCATGCCCCAAACCTGTGTGCTTTCTGATCAAAAGTGACAGCTAGAAGTAGCAACCTACTTAAGAGTGACATACTATGTTATACTCAGCACATTTCTACTTTAGGGAGTTAAAGAGCAAAATATATGCAGACAGAAAAAGGAAGACTACCATTTATTTGATTTTTTCTCTATATCCAAGTTAAAATAAAGGTAAACCTATATGCTATGACTTCAGATATGATTCAAAGTAAATAAAGTAACAGAGTTAGAAGCCCCTGTATCCATTCCTAGTGCCCCTTTCCTGAATATTCTGTCTACCTCAATTTTGCCAAACTTTCCTTCACCACAAATAAAGAGAAAGGAAGAAGCCACAGAAAAGATTAAAGGAAGTAGGAAAATTCTCAGAGTATCTGATTTGTGTTTTCATCTGTGAAAACCAAATTGCTTTTGAATTTAATTTCTTTACACAGAGCTGCAGAGGCATCATTTAAGTAACTCAAAATTATATCAAATATTGCTGACCGGCTCAGTTTAGAAACTAGTTTGATTACATTTGATTTCTAAATCTATATTCAAATATATCATCCCCTTCATTTATATGAGAAAGAAAAGGAGATCCATCATTCCCTTTTGTTGTTGTATTTTAAATTCGTTTTTGGGGGGATATTATTTTTCTTCATAAACAAATACATGCAGGGAAAAAACACACACCTTTGTTCTTATCTTGGAACATTAGAACAATGCAATTTTGTCTTTTGCATTTAAAAAGAGTTTTAAAATGATATCTTACATTGGATTCTTCTGAAATAAGTCTCTGAGACAAATATCTGAATACAGGTGATGTTTCAGGGAAGTAATGTCAGAAAGCCAAATTGATAGACTTGGAGAGCAAAATGCAGAAGGGAAAGAAAACAAAAGGCTGTGTAAATGAGTTGGACATCACTATGGGCAACTATTGCTCTCTGATGGTTGCTTCTGGGAAGTCTTATAAAATACCTCTCAGAATTATCTACCTAGGTGATGCAAGGTAAAAGCATTTGACCATCAGTTTCTGTACCACTTAGATCAAGGTCAGCCCTGGAAGTGTTCATTACCCTGGATGTCCTGACTACATATGCATGAGTGCTGATAAGGATATTGTAGGAGCTTATATATAAGGTTTCATATTAGCAGAAATCAAGAAATATTTATTGTGTTCTGAGATGAGGCTCTGCTTACTGGTCTAGGCAATACATCCTTTGATGCAGTAGATGAGTGGATAAAAAAGTTGTGGGACATTTACACCATGGAATACTACGCAGCTGTAAAGAAGAATCTCGTACCCTTTGGGACAGTATGGATGGCCCTGGAGAATATTTTGGTAAGTGAAATAAGCCAGGCAGAAAAAGACAAACATCACATGATCTCACTTATACATGGAATCTAAAGAACTTAATAGACTGATGAGCAGGATAGATTCAATGACATGGAAGCATAGATGAGACTGATGAATGTCAGAGGGCTGGAGGGTGGGTGGGTGGGTGGGTGGAGGGGGAGAGAGTAACCAAAGAATTTATATGCATATATGCACAACCCAAGGACACGGACAATGGTGGGGAGAGGGACTGGGGAGAGGGGTGGGATGAGGTGGAATGGGTCATTGGGGAGAAAAAGGGGCATCTATAATATTTTAAACAAAAATAAAATTAAAAAATAAATAAATAAAAAATAAAATAAAAAGAGGAAAAATATAAAAATAAAAACGTATCAGTCATGCCCTGGCTGGTGTGGCTTAATGGTTAGAGCATTGGTCCATGCTCCAAAGGGTGGAAGATTTGATTCCCAGTTAAAGGCACAAACCTGGGTTGCAGGTTTGATCCCTGGCCCTGGTCAGGGCACATGAGGGAGGAAACCAGTCAATATGTCTCTTCCACATAGATGTTTCTCCTTCTCCCCCTCCCTCCCTTCCACTCTCTAAAAATCAATGGGAAAAATATCAAGTGAGGATTAACATCAACAACAAAAAGGTATCAGTCACAAGTGAGTGTTGGGCCATTTCCACAGGCATCTCACAACATAATTGTAGTCTGAGAGCAGGACATAAGAGGTTCAAGACATGAGTCCAAATCAAGGGGACATCAGGGTACAAATATGTGAAGCCCGTAACCCCAGAATTGGCTTGAGGAAAAGGAAAACCTGATGTACCTAATGGGAGAGCTCTAATATATCATATATAAATGATATTGAATTTTTATTTTTTGGTTTTGGTAAACTAAAAAAACTCTGAATCAACACAAAGCTCCATATTACATATATTTAATATTCTGGTCATTTAACTTCTGGTACAAACATGTAATCTAAAAACTGATTCTCCTACAAATAACAATTGTAAATTCTGAAAAAAAATACAGAAAGACTGAGCATAAGGAGCAGATTTAGGAGTGAACATTTAGAGGAAGCATGGCATGCTCTATATTTTTGTAATTGGGCAGAGGAACTGAATAGGCTCTTTTTTTCAAAGATGGCATACAAATGGCAAAGAAGTACATAAAAAGGTGCTCAGCATCACTAATCATCAGGAAAATGCAATCATCAGGAATCACCTCACACCTGCTAGAGAGGCAAGGGATAACAAATGCTGGTGAAGGTATCGAGAAAAGGGACCCTGTACCTTGTTGGTGGGAGTGTAAATGGATACATCACTGTGAAAAACAGTATGGAGGTTTCTTAAAAAATTAAAAATATAACTACACTATAATCCAGCAGTTCTACTTTTGTGTGTGTGTGTGTGTGGGGGGGGGGGTTAAATATGTTTTATTGATTTTAGAAAGAAAGGAAGGGAGAGGGAGAGAGAGAGAGAGAGAGAGAGAGAAACATCAATTGGTTGTTTCCTGTACAGACCCCACTGGGGACCGAACCCACAACCTGGGCATATGCCTCATCAGGAATCAAAACAGTGGCCTTTCGTTGCATGGGCCTGCATGCAACCAACTGGGCTACACTGACCAGGGCTGCTTTTGGGTTTTCATCTAAAGAAAACAAAATCATATCTTGGAAAGATATTTGTACCCATATGTCATTGCAGCATTACTTACAGCAGCCAAGACATGGAAATAAGCTAAGTCTCCATCAGTAGATGAACGGATAAAAAATGTGATACACACACACACACAAATATTTTTCAGCCTTAAAAAGTAATCCTGCCATGTGGGACAACATGGATGGACTTTAAGGGCATTATTTTAAGTGAAATAGGCCAGTTAGAGGAATACAAATACTGCATGGTATCACTTATATGAGAAAATAAAAAATAAAATAAAATCGAACTCATCTAATCAAAGGAGTAGAAAAGTGTTTCCTGGTGTGGGGGTGGTATAGGGGGAATGGGGAGAGGTTGGTAAAAGGGTAAACACTTTCAGCTCTAAGATTAGTGATCTGAGGATCAAATGCAAAATGTTGGCTAGAGTTGGTAACACCAATGTATAATTGAAATTTGCTGAGAGTAGAACAAAATGTTCTCACAATGTAAAGTCCTGGCCGCGAGACTTTATTGGTTGGAGTGTCCTCCCGCACACCAACAAGATTCGATTCCTGGTCAGGCCACATACCTAGGTTTTGGGTTCAGTCATTGGTGAGGGCACATGTGGTTAGGGCAGCCGTCAGTGTTTCTCCCACATTGATGTGTCTCTTTCTCTCTCTCTCTCCCTTCAAGTCAATAAAAAATCTATATAAGGTGATGGACGTATATGTGTTAAGTCAATGGTATGAATCCTTTCATAATGTCATTAACAGAAATTTTAGAGGAAGCACTGGAATGTTTTATGTTTGCGTAATTTTGCTGTGAGGGCCTCTCCAGTTGCAGAGGAGCAGCTTTTAAAGCTCTAATAGGAACCTCACCATCTGTCAAGTTAGAGGAACCACAGGGAAGGGGCTGGAGAACACAAGATCGCTGAAGAGTGAAGACAGGGGCTTCAGAAAGGAGGGAGGCAGGAAACTCGAAATGTAAAACCTACTATTATGAAATTTCAAGAAAATAATTTGATGGGATAAGCTCTTTCTGACTTTGGTTTAGGCAAAGATTTCTGAACTACAGATTTAAAAGAATGGTCCTTAAAAGAAAAAATGATAAATCTGACTTTATCAAAATATCTTTTCTTTTTGAGACTGTGTTAAGAATAAAAACAAGCCACAGACAAAGTATTTGCAAATTACGTATCTCATAAAGGATTTGCATCTAAAATGGATCAAGTCTCAAAATTTAACAAGATAATTCAAGAGAAAAAGGGCAGAAGATTTGAATCCTCACCAAAGCATCTATATGAATGACAAATTAAAAGTTCAACATCAGTCATTAGGGAAATTAAAACTGCAATGAGATCTTGCTGTACACCCAATAGGATGTGTAATACATAAAAATTGACCATCCCTACTATTTGCAATTGGAATTCATATATACTACTGGTAAAATGTAAAATGAAAAAACCCTTTGGAAAACTGTTCTGCCACGTTTAAAGTTAAATATACACTTATCTGGGCTCTTTGCCATTCTGGTCCTAGGTATTTACCCGGGAGAAATAAAAGCACATGTCTATGCAAAGCACTGTGTATGAATGTTCTCTGCAGCTTTCTTTGTAATAGACAAAAACTGGCAACAACTTAGAATGTAATGGATAAATTGTGTTATAGCCATACAATAAAATGTTGTGGAAAAAAATGAAGTACCGATACTGTCAATAGCACATATAAATCTTTAAATAGTTATGCTGAGTGAAAACGTAGACAAAAATAGAGTGCACATTGCATGACTCCTCTTATATAAAATTCTAGGCAATGAAAAAGAATGTGTATTAGATGGTAGATCAGCAGTTGCCTTGGGATAGCAGGGGTGGGGTGAAGAGCTGCAGAAGGTATGGTGGGTGTGTGTTTGAATAATGCAGATGATTTCAAGGTGTATGCAAATGCAAACTTATCAAATTGTGCACCTCTTATATGTTTAGTTTGTTGTTTGTCCATACTGGGGGTGGGGGTGGGGTAAAAGTAGGTTTATCGTTGTATGTGAAACAGGGTTTATTCTTGCATTATTATTTATTAATTATTGTATTCTTTTCCATACAAAAAACTGTAAACCTGTTTTTTTCCATCACCCTGTATATTTCAATAAACCGATTAAAGAATCAGAGGATATAAAAAAGTAAAGCTGGAAAAATGAAGTTTCTGCTATTTGTAGTTAAAAATACTATTTCTATTTTGCCTACTTAAGATTCCAGTGTATAAGAAAGTTTACTTTAAAAATAAAGAAGAAAAATATTGTTTTGTAGTTACCCTGAAGCCCTTCCTTCCTTTTTTAGTAATAGTGCACTAATTTCTGTGTGGGTAATTGACCATTCCCCATTGTGTGCAGCCCCGATCTGACCCTGCCCCCCCTTCGTTAATGAGGAGACACATAACCCAAATAGACTTAGTGGACTCTATTTCCCCAGACATTGAATCTTAAGTAAAGAGATTTAAGGGGAGGAAACATTTGGAGTTTAATAATCCTGGCAATACAGACTTGAAAAAAGAACCCACAAAGAAAATCCTCAAAATTTATAGAGAGGTTCCTATAAATAATACAGAGACTTTCCTATTTCCCATTATTTTCTGAGCCTGGTACTAGATATATATATATATTTATTTATTTAATTCTGTGAGCTAGTTGCTACCTTTCCAATTATTTTTATGCTTAATTTGTCCAAAGAAATATTTGGTTACTTATAGAAAAATGACAAAACTTGCTAAAAGAAAAAAATGGGGCAACTTGTAAGTTTGTTTCTCCCAATGGCTATGATTGAAACATCTTCCATTCCCTTAATATTTCTTTGAATGAAACAAAGTATTAGTATTTTTAAGGAAATAATGAACATTGGCGTCTTTAGGGGGAAATGAGAGCGTTCAGTCATCCTTAAGTAAGAGTTGGGTCAAAGACATTAAAAAACTCTTTCAGACTAAGAGTAAGAATATTTCTACTACTGCTTTCCTATATTTCTTTTGTCTTTTTTGTTATGATGATGGAGGTGAAGCAGTTTCATGGGTGTTTACCGATCACTCCTCGCCTTGGAGAGCTTGCTTCCCCAGGCTTCCTGGAAACAAGGCTGAGCTGCTATTCTAATCCCACGACCTTCCTTAGCAGGCTCCTTTGTAATCACCTCCCTTCATTACCTGTGTGTTATTTTTGCACGTGGCTAGCTCAGGCCTTCCCTTGTTCTCCCTGTTCGTACCTTTCCTGTGCAGCCTTGTCTATCTCTACAGGCCTTGGTAACACTGTGGAAGTTAGTGACCCCTGACTCTGCTTTTTATCACATATCTGTCATAGCCCAGGCTCATCAAGCTACCTGCTTATTAGACATCTCCCTTTAAATGAAGCATAAGCAAAACTAAACTCGTCCTCTAGCCCCACCTCACAACCTTAGTTCTGTTTCTACTTTGTTTCCTGAATCCAACAATTGACTTGAGCACTCAAAATAATCACCGAGCGTTAGAAATCCTCTTCATCCATATTTATATCACCTGTGCTGACTCACTGTTGCATACATACTATGTCGCTTAAAATACAATGACTATTCAGTACATATCTTCTGAATGAATTAAAGAATGTTCCAGACCATTTTATGTCCTCTGGCCTACTTTCAATAACCTCACACCTTTGTCACTGCTTATTTTTAGTCATACTCAGGTTTTTTTGTTTGTTTGTTTTTAGATATTCTGTACTTTTTCCAGAGAGGTTTTATAAATCACGGTTTGAAGGACTCTTTCATCACTAACACAAAGTGGATTATATCAATATACTTAATAGTATGCTTATTCTGAGGAACAATATCGACTGCACTTTATACAATTCTGACCTGACAAAAAGAATGCACAACCATAGTAAGTAAAATACAGACACCTTGTTCATTTCCTCACTAGGGTCATGAAGTTGGAAAGGAGTTGTGAAATTATAGAGATATGCAAATTCGTTCTAAACCAGATTTTAAGCTATTTGACCTCATCTCCCATGGAAATTTTCTCCATTCTTCCATGATCATGCACTGCTATGCTTGTACCCTTTAGGGTGACATCATTAATAACAGAACACTTCCAAAATTCCAATTTCAAGCCTCCACCTTCTCTTCTTCCTCTCAGTCTAGCTGGATTAATTCACTATTTTTTCCCCCCCATGATCAATCACTAGTTTCATCTTCCAAGTTAACTGCCAGGTCCAGACCTATCTTTCATTATTAAAATTATTCACTTGCAAAAATCTTGACTTTTTAACATCTTCCCCCTTTCTTGCTCACCCAACTAAACTGCAAATCTAAGTAATCTAGTGCTTTTCTTATACTGCACCTGTGTCTGGGAAACTTAACTTTGCTCCAGAAAATTATACGGTCATGTTAACTAGAATGCCTTTCAGTTCATAACCACAATTCTCAAATTGGCATTCAACACTGTCCAGACAATTGTTACATTTCCATAATAAGTGAAAATTTCCATTCCCAGGACAACTATCATATTTTTTCTTTCCTAGAATCTCTCACAACCCCTAGCAACTCTCAAATGATGGACTCACCTTATGTTTATTTACCACAGAAACAGAAATTGTTTCATCTTTCTGTAAACAAACTTATCACCTATTTGATATGGAAGGTTTCTCCATTCTGTTCTCCTCCTGACATTATGAAGATGTGTCCATGGTCCTACTACAGGCCAATCCTGCCCTTGGGAACCGGAACCTACCCCTCCCTGTCTTTTTAAGTATTTCAGCCTCTCTGTACTTTTACTTTCTCACATCAACCATTTCTTCTGCTATAGTGAATAATTACACCAAGGTACTCTGGTATTTCTAGTCTTACAAGAAAAAAAATCCACTTTTATTTAAAAATACCACCTTTTATGCTACATTACATTTCAGTATTTGTCTCTATTTTTGTACCCTTTCACAGAATAGCTTAAAAGTAAGCCATAGTTGCTATCTCTTTCTCATTTCCCATTTTCTTTCCCATCCTCTGTGATCAAGCTTTTGTCCTTTCTACTTTGCTGAAATTGCTCTTAATAAGTTCCCCAGTAATCTCCATGCTTCTCAAAAGAACTCAATACAATGGACAACAACGTTGTTTCTGATTTATATTATTATTTTTGATACCACAATTTCTTTTTCCCCCTTTCCTTTTTGGCTCTTTCTCTTCTCCTACCCAATCTTTCAAAATTGAAGTGCCCTAAAAGTTGGTTTTAAGCTCTATTATTTAAAGTTCTATTCTATTATTATATTTTGAACACTAGTATATTATTTCTCAAAACATTCCTCCTGTATAATCTCACTCAGTTGCACTGCTTGAAATGTTATGAACTGAGCAATGAGTTCCAAACATATGTCCGTGTGTCTTTTCCCCCTGAGCTCCAAATTCATAAACCCAACTGTCACTTGAATGACTAATAGGCATCTCAAATTAAACAAGTCTAAAATAAAACTTTTTGATTTGTGCCTCCCTCCCCATAACATGATTTTCCATCAATCTTTCCTTATCTTAGTAAAGAGCATTATTATTCACTCAGTTGCTCAAGTCAAAAGAACCCTGTAGTCATTCTTAATACCTTTCTTTTCTTCCCCTCAACTCCCACATGCACACCAGTGCTAAATCTTGTCAGGTCTACTCTAATATACACACCAAATTTGATCACTTGTTTACTTTTTTATCACCATCACCCTTGTCTAAGACACTATCATTACTCATTGGCTGTAACTCTGACATCTTAAATGAGTTTCCCACTTAAGTGAACTTTGTCAGGTAAAATTCATTCATTGATAGCAGTCAAATTAATTTTTTAAAATGAAGGTGAAAATTAGGTAATTTCAGCACTTGCTGAAAAATTTAAAAAAAACAAAAACTATACAAAGGTTATCTTTATTGTTGAAAGTATTACAGGTGTCCCATTCCACCCCCCACCCCCCATCAACCCCCTCCACCTCACTCCCACTTTTTTTTTCTTTTGAATGGCATTTAGAAAATCCAGATCATTACCATGATCTACACATCATTTCATTTCATGACCTGGTCCCTGCCAAACTCTGCCACCTGATTAGTTAACCACCTTCCATTTGTTTTAACTATATTGGTGTCCTACTGGTTCCTCTAGCCTATTTTTCCTGTTCCCTTTGCCTGAAATACTCTTACACTAAGATTTTCCTTTGGTCTGCTCTTTGTCATTCACATCAACCTAATTAACAGCCATAGTAATGTTGCTTTTTTGAAGACTGTTTTATTGCTGAAATTTAGTTTCTTCACAGGACTTTTCAAAATTCAAAATGATCTTTTTGTGTATTTGTTTGTTTGACACTTTTCTCCCTTCTCCTCTGCTATCCCTCAGGATATAAATGTCATAAGAGCAAGGATCTTGTTGGCTACTTAACTCTATTTTGGGCACTAAAAATAGTATTGGCAGTTACTATATACCTTAATAAAATTAGTTGAATAAATTATATATATTGGCATGAAATCAGCAAAATTAAGCAAAGAAAAAATTCTTACCATGATGTTTATTTCAATAACCAAGAAATAATACTTTTGAAGTTTTTGAAAATTCTGATTTTGAGAAAGTAGAAGTATCAATTTCAAAGTGATATTCTGTAATTTTGATGTTCTGCTTACTTATAATAACATTAGTATTAATATATACGAATATACTATATTTTGAGAAATTTCATACTCATGGGTACATATATATTTTATAACTATTCTTAATATAAAAATTCTAAATTTTAATGAACAAAGATATTTCAGGTTTTTTCCCCTTTGTGATACTTCTTTTTCACAACATTTCAATTAATTTCCTTTGCTACCACTAATGAATAAAGTAAAAAGGCTTAAAGACAGATTTTTGAGATTAATGCAAACATGACTTATGTTCTACTTCTACTGTAACCATAGCCAGTCAGCAGAATAACCTATGAAAAAAGGGAAATTTTGCTTTATTGCTTTTATTGAGTCATCTTTAGAAAAATACTGATATGCTTGTTGAAGGAAAGTCAAACTTAACACACAGAATAAAGAGAGTTGCCAATCATACATGGATTTTTGAAAATTCTTAATGGCAAATTTCACATATTAAGTCACAATTACACCTAAATATTGGAGATAGAAGATGACATATCATCTAACTGCATCTAAATATTGCAGTGAGTAAATGTAATAAACTATTTTAGAAATTGCCTTTCTTCTTATTGAGCATTCATTATACTTACTCATGGATGTTCCCCATTTAAAACCCTAAATGTCATATCATCTCTTTTTAGCAATTGAAGTAGCTCATTTCCTTCTAGGGACTATAAAGTGTCAGGATGATATAATTGGAATTCCAATCTATGAGAACTTTTTCTACAAATGAATTTAGGCACATTTGAGACAAAGTCTTTAATTTTCTAAGGGCTTGAAATTGATATATAAAATGGAATTCATTTTAAAGTGAAAACAGTAAATACAGCTTAAAAATGTATTCTCTACAACTTGCTTCATTGCTATTCCTCAGAACAATGGATATAGAAATACTGTTGCTATCCAAAGAGGACACTTGAACAAAAGAGAATAAATAGATACCAGATATTTACAACATTTCAAGAAAAATGCTTCATTTTGTAAAAGACACTAGGAGAGTTTCCCTACCAATATTTGTTTAGCAGTGGATTCAGCTCTTAGTTCGTACCAAGCATTAGTTCATACCTTTGTCATCTGGTCCCTTCATTTATTAAATTATTTTTGTTCTATATTATTCATTTTAAAATAGGCACTGGCATAGGCACCAGGGATAAACACACCCAAATAAAATTTTTGTTCTAGCCAAAAACATAGTTAAGAATCTAGTGGAGAGATGCACAAATGTACCAAACATTGCAATCCTACTATCATGCTACAACCGGGGTGGGGGGGGGGTGGGGTGTGTGTGTGTGTGTGTGTGTGTGTGAGAGAGAGAGAGAGAGAGAGAGAGAGAGAGAGAGAGAGAGAGAGAGAGAGAGAGAGATACAGTAGGAGCACAGGATATTATCTCCTCTTCTGCCTGGAGTATTCAGGGTAGTGTCCCAGTACCTGCTCATAGTCACACAGCCCAGCCCACTATCTGTGAAAATGAGTGTTCTCTGCTCGAGTGTGAGCTTATGTGAAAGGCTGGAGACTGCTTCATGCAAAGACTGAGAAGTAGACCATGTGGGAAAACTAAGGAACAAAACTGTAAGAACTAGAAATTAAAACATGTTGAGATTTCTATCACCCATACAGGTGAACAGCAATTATGTAATCTGTAATAATTTAAAGAATGGAGTCAGGATGGTCAAATGACTACCGATGAAGTGGCTTGAATGAAGTCTAATGTGGAGGACACAGCCTAAGGAACAACCATATTGGTGGGCAACTTTCTGCTTCAACCCATCCGCCTTGTATCTTTCATCCGTCTGAGAACTAGGTCTCAAACAATGTGGTCAGGTTTGCTTCTGATTGCTTCAGACAACTAGAGAGTGATTGTGTAGCAAGAATCAAACATCTTTCTGGCAAAAGTTCTGGCAGTTGTAGTTACACAGGAGCGAAAGTTAAGGCAGTAGATACCGTGGAAATAAAGTTCCAGAGATGCTGACATGGCCCCTGCTCACTGTCAAATCCCTAAGTACCTGTAAGATTCTCTGACCCTAGCCTGACTCTCTATACCCTGCTCATCTGCCTTATACATAGATCTTCTCTTTTTCTCCCATTTTGTTATAACATATTCTGCATCAGAGATTTTCAGTTGGTGTCCTATGGCACACTTGTGTGCCTCAAGAATTTTTAAAACATGCACTACCTATTTAGGGCACTGACCTCTTTTCCTTTAGATTGTCAAATAAAAAAAATGACAACAGCCAACACAACAATAGCCACCTGGTGTGAATAAAAATTATACATTTTTTGAGGTCAGGTCGGCAAAAAATATATTTTTTGGTGTGCCACAGAACTGTAGTAATTAGTTTGTGCAAGCTATGAGATAGAAAATGTTGAAAACTGCTGTTCTGATGATGCTCAGGAGGTGGGCCTCACCTGAATATTGTTATCGGTTGGTACCTTCCAAGGGCCTATGTCTTCTTTGCTTGCTTTCTTATTTCTACATCTAACTAAAGCCAATTATCAGAGTTTCTTTGGAACCATTATGGCAATTTTACATTTCTTCTAGTCCTGGCTTTTTCACTGAGTAAAAATTTCTAATGCCCAATAAGTACAGTCACTAAACCGGCTGCTTGATTTATATAAATGCACACATGTATGTATGTACATGTGTGCATTTATAGTATATATAAAACATATGTATAACATGCATATATAAATATACTATATAATATAGTGTTTATTTTTTGTTTTGTTTTTATATAAAATGGTGTCTATATTGCTTACTCTGCACTGGATACTATTACTCTTAATAATTCATGTATATTAACTCAATTCTTACAGCAACCTTACTGAGTTAGTTACTATTATCATCCCTATTTTATATGTGGAAAAAAGAAACCTGAGGCATTAAGTAGCTAAATGACTTTCTCAAGGTTCAAGAGCTCAGATTCACATCCAGTCTGTTCCTGTGTTCAATATTTTAAATAGTGACTTCATCAGATCGGAGTTTTAGAAACTCCTTATGACAGCACTAAAAAGAGACTGGTTTTAGGGAGAGAGGTTGTGATATGCAAAGGAAAAATGAAGACAGAGATATGAGCTAGGAGACTATTTAAATCATAAAAACAATATTTGCAAGTTAGGCAGTGTCAGTGGAGATGAGAGAAGTGCAGAGATGGCATCAATAGGACACAATGACTAATAATATAGTCTTGACTTGTCCTGACATTCTTGATAGAATAAGAATTTAAAAAATCAAATGATTGACAACATTTCTATCACAAGTCAAGGGACAATACTTGGCTTCACTTGGCTTTCAGAATTATTAAAAATTCCATCTCATGTCCTCTAAGAATAGGTTGATATCTTTCCATGGGGCTTCATTTCTTCAAGCCTGATTAAATCTGAAAATCGCATCTAGAACAGTCTTTGCATTCCAGATTTATGTTGATCTAAACTAAAAAGGAACATGAACAGTAAATGGCATGGCATTTTGCAGTAGTCACTATTAATATATGGTAGATGCTATTTGAATACAAGAATTTAAAATAAATAAGTGTAGCATTTTCAATCAAGTTTGCTTATTTAATCTTTTAGATTTATATTTTTAAAGGAAAAGAATCTATATCATAGGTTATAACATCTTGTGTAAAATGACAAGATAATTAAATTAACCGTGATTATGTATTCTGATTCAGGATAGCATTGTTCTGGTTATATTCCTGTAGTTAGGCATTTTGAAAGACTTCTCTCAGTTTCTATATATGACAATGCAAGTGTTTCTCCATTGATACTCATAGCTAATACCAGGGAAATTAACTCATGATTTTTAGCTGAATTATGATCATTCAGATATATTGAAAAAAATGAAACAAATATTTCTAGCTCACAACAATCATGGCATCATTATTATTTCTGTTACACTTGTTAATCTATGCATACTTTTAGTTCCTAAAGCAACAGTATTTATCAGTAGCTTTCACTGATTTTTCAAAGGTAGGGAGCATGGTTTTTCTTTAAATAATCCTTATTATTCTAAGATCCAAATTCTTTTTAAAATAATTTCTGTTTTATTATAGCAAACAAGAGTTTCATTAATTCAGTAATTAAACAGTAAAAAATGTTTTACATGTTTTCAATGTATTATATGCAAATTTGCCATGATATCATATTTTTAAAAACAAAGACAAATAAAAACTATTCATGAAATTATGGTAATATGACCATAAAGTAAAATTGACTCAGGCCTGTGTTCCTAGTGGTACCACTTCATACTCTAGGACCTTAGGCAAATTTCTTAATTTTTTTGTGCTTCAGTTTCATGATATTCCAAATGGAGCTAACACTACCTGCTTTATAGGGTTATTTTAAATGAGTGATATGTATAAGGCATTTAGAATAATTCCTGGGACATAGTGGGTGTCAAAGGATGATTAGCTACTGTTTGTATATTATCATGAAGATAAATCTCATCTTGTACTTTGCTGAAAGTGGACCTTGGATGATACAAAAATAGTTATTTAAAGTAGTGAATATTTAAAAAACTAATTACACGAATGTGTACTCCTGAGTTTCATGAGAAATCACTATGTTGCTAAATCCAAAGCACTTTTCAAGCTTTATTGGACAGGGATCCCCTGGGGGCCATTTGAAAAAATGCTCTGGGACAAGGAAGGACAAAGTAATGAGGCATAAAGAGAGAAATTTATTCAGAATGATGAGAAAAGTACAGGTAGATTGACTTGCATCTAGTTCTCAGGGTGGAGTTCATGAGGAGCTGAGTGGGGGGCAGGTGGATGGAAGGGAGTGAAGCTTAGGAAAGTAAGACAGAAGGAAATCGGAAAATCAGTGATGTTCCCAGGTAAACTTTCTCAGCTGTATTATTTCTACTATTAGTTTCTTTGTTTGATTTTTTAAATTACAATGGTTTCATTAACACTTAAACTATACAACATTAATATATTATCATCTAGTTTTAAACAATATATCATTTCACATAGTGTTTAAACTTTGCGAGGATATACTCTACTCCTCCATGTTACCTTTTATGCTATGTTTGTCACACATTTGAATTTTCATATGTTATAACACCATAGACATATCTTGCTTTAGGTAGTCAATAATCCTTTCAAGTGAGTAAAATTAGAAAAAAGGTTTTCCGTATTTACTTTCATTTGACCACTATTAAGCACTCTTCTATTTTTGTAGATTCAAATTTTCATCTGTGGTCCTACTTTTCTCATTGAACAACCTTCTTTAACATTTACGTTTTTTTTCTGGGAATAAAATCTCTCAGCTTTTATTTGTTTAACAAGTCTACATTTTGCATTTATTTTTAAATATATTTTTGCTGAGATAGATTTCTAGGTTGAAAGGTTATTTTTCTTTCAGTGCCTTTATATCTAATTTTCACAGCTTCTGATTAGAAATCTGATGTTATGCTTTGTTTTTCTATCTTCTGGGTTTATAATTATACATACAAGGTGGGGCAAAAGTAGGCTTACAGTTGTTTGCATGGAAAATAATACAATAATAAATAAATAATATTACAAGAATAAATTGTGTGTTGTAAAACTGTAAACCTACTTTTGCTCAACTTTGTATGTTAGGTTTAAATGGTTTGATATTGTCTCAGGACTATTAAACACTATTTTGTTTTAATTGTTTTTTTCTTTGGTCTATTTTAGATAATTTTTATTGACACATATTCAAGTTTTGTTTTTCAAAATAACATAAAAAGAAAAAATAACAGATGGGAAAAACAGATCAGCAAGATGGTAGATTTAAATGGAATCATACCAACTGTAGCTTAATATAATAAATGATGCAGTTTTTATTATAACAAATATTCTAAACACAAGATAAAAATTAGATTGACAGATTAGATTTTAACATTCATGAATAGATAGGCAATTTCAGAAGAGAGATTAAAACCATAGATAAGAGGCAACTGAAAATGTAAGAAATAAACACATATTGTTGATGAAGAATTTCCTATAAGATTCTCAGGATAAGATTATCAGAAGAATAAATAAAGCTAAGAATCAGGAATCCTGATTTTAAAAACCAAAAAATTATATCATGTCTAAAAGAAATCTATTTTCAATATATAAATATAGATATGTTAAAATTAAAACAAGAAAGATGTACAATATAAACAATTAGAAGAGAGATGAGTTGGCTACATCAATATCAGAACATGTAGATTTCTAAACAAAAATATCTGAGGTAAAGAGGGAAAGTTTATGAAAATGCAGGAACCAATTCATTAAGAAGATGTAAGAAATTTGTGTGCATATGCACATTTCCTTCAAAATATGTGAAGAAACTAATAAAACTGAAAGAAAAATAGGTACATTTACAATTACAGTGAGAGACTTCACTTCTTTTCCAGAGACAGGGAAACATTAAGGAAAAATAAGGCTTGAGCAATACCCTCAGTCAGCATGAACTAATTGAGCAGCCCAACAAACAGCAGCACATGCACATTTTTTTCAAGCACTCATGAAACAGTCACCAGGTGACCATGCTTTGGACCTTAAAATAAACTTGAACAGACTTAAAGAACAGAGCCAGTAACAAAAAAGATGTCTGGAAAATTCCCCAAACACTTGAGTATTAAAAATGCACTTCTAAATAACATTGGGTTCAAGAGAAGGTAATATGGGTAATTGGTAGACACTTTGAATTGAATAATAAATACATATAAAAATGTGTGTGATGAAGCTCTGGTGCCTAAATGAGATTTTTTACATTATAGGCTATATTAGAAAGCATAAATATTTCAGAGTAAATCTAATTCTGTACCTTAAGGAATTAGGAAAAAAAGAGAAAAGTAAAACCATAAGGAAGAGGAAGGAAATGAAAATTGGACCAAACATGAATATAAATACAAATATAAAAAGAGAGAAATGGCTGCAAAAGATATTGATAAAAGACTTGCATACAGAAAGTATAAAGAACTCTCACTATTTGCCAAGGGGAACATAAATATCCAATTAAAAAATGACAAAAACTTTTACAGACATGTTAACAAAGTCATGGATTGCAAACAAACATGTAAACATAAAGACTCTTTATCACAAAAATTAAAATTAATACCATAATGATAAATCACCATATCAGTAAATACTCAGAAAAATGCACATATTGAAACATTATATATATTCAAAGTGTGTACATATAAGGGTATAGCTCAATGGATTTTCACAAACACCTGTGTAACCAGAACTGATATCAAGAAACCGAATATACACAGCACACCAGAGGTACTTCAGGTTTGTTTTTTTTAAGGGGGATTGCTATAGGAAATACATTTTTATAAAACTTTTAATTATTATGTGGTTTTATCACCAATATAAATAACCTTTCCTTTGAGAGTCCTTTAAATAGTCATCTATTTTACTACATTTAAAATATTTATTTGCACAGATCTTTTTAGAAACATAAATTTAGGCAGGCCAATAGAAAAATACTCCCCAAATAATATCAATCAGTAGTAACCATTTATAAAATTACTGAAAATGATACTCTATTAATTGCTTTTAGCCATAAACATTGTTAGAATGCATTGACTAATAGGATTCACATCATGAGACAAAAACAATTCTTAAAAATTTATTAAGCATAATCTAGATGACCATAATGTTCCCCTCAGCTTGAGTAGACTTTAGACAGATGCCTTCCTGAATATAGGAATAATCTCAGAAATAAAGTGCATATAAGGTCAACTAATATTTAAAAAGAATGAAACTAGGCCCCTATCTCTCACCACTCACAAAAATTAACAAAATGGATCAAGACCTAAATATAAGACCTGATTCCATAAAACTTCCAGAAGAAAAATCAAAATAATTTTTTTGCCTACTTAAAGTCTTATATTAAAAAAAAAAAAAATCTTCCTGACTTGGGTCTTGGCAATTGTTCTTTTGATATGACATCTAAAGCACAAGCAGCAAAAGTAAAACTAAACATTTGGGACTTACACCAAACTAAAATGAGGAAAAGAAATGGTCAACAAAATGAAAAGGCAACCTACAAAGTGAGAGAAAATATTTGTAAACCATACATATAAGGGTTTAATATCCAAAATATATAAGAAACTCATACAAATCAATGTCAAAAACAAACAAATAATTCAATTTAGAAATTGGCAAAGGATCTAAATAGACATTTTCCCAAAGATATTTAAATGGTCAACAGGTAAATTAAAAGGTGCTCAACACCACTAATTATCAGGAAAATGCAAATCAAAACCACAATGAGGTCTTATACCCATTACAATGGAAAAAAGACAAGAGGTAAATGCTGGCAAAGGGAGAAAAAGAAACCCTTATATACTGTTAGTGGGAATGTGAATAGGTGCAGCCACTGTGGAAAACAGAATGAAAGTTCCTCAAAAAATTAGAAATAGAGCTGAAATACAACCCCGCAATTTCACTTCTGGGTATAGATGTGAAGGAAGTGAAATCACTACGTTGCAGAAGTATCTGCACACCCTATGTTCATTGAAGTATTATTTACAATGACCTAAGTGTCTATCAGTGGATGAATGAAGAAAATGTGATTAACACACACACACAGAACGCTATTCAGCCATAAAAACGAGGGAAATCATGTCATTTGTGACAACATGGACAGACCTCGAGGGCATTATGCTAAGGGAAATAAGTCAGACAGTATAAGACATAATGTATGATCTCACTTCTTATATGTGGAATCTAAAACAAAAACAAAAAATACCTCAAATTCATATGGAGAACAGACTGGTGGTGACCAGAGTGGGAGCAAACAGGGGAGTGCATTAAATGGGTGAAGGTGGTCAGAAGGTACAAACTTCCAGATAAAAGTTCTGGGGATCTAACATACCACCTGATGAGTATAATTAATACTGCATAGTATATTTCAAACTTGCTAAGAGAGTAGATCTTAAAAGTTCATATCACAAGGACAAAAACAATTGTAACTATATGAGGTGATGAATGTAAACTGTTAACTATTGTAGTAATCATTTTACAATATATACATATATGATGCTATTATGTTATACGCCTTAAACTTATACAGTGTTATATGTCAATTATATCTCAATAAAACTGAATAAAATAAGAATAAAGGACCTGGAAACTATCTCTGAAATGGAATCCTCACAAAAGTCAGAGCCCCTACATCCCAGGCCCCGTGGGAGGGTAGCAGCCCAACTTTGATCATTGCTAATTAGCAAACAGATGACAATGATGACATAGATCAGTCCTGCTCCTCCAACACCCCCTCCCACTTTCCCACTAGCTCAACCCAGTGCTTTAAAACTCTCATACCTTTGGTGTTAGGGAAGCTGAGTTCAATCTTTCTCCCTTATGGCAATAGTCTTGAGTAAAGTCTTCCTTGCCTGTTTGACCCTCTCTGGTGGAATTTTTCTTTGACAAGCACCGACTGTACTCTAGGTAATAAGCCATAATCTCAGAACTTGGGTCTCCTCAGCCGGATAACTAAGCAATTATAAATGAGTGTGATAAGTGCAGTGTTCACATGCACAAATGTGCTATAAAAAACAGTTATGTGAGGGTTGTTTTTTTTCTGGAGTAGGAGAGACTTTAAGGAAATTACACTGATTAGAAGACAAAGCTAAACCATGAAGGATTTTTTTTTTTTTTTTAATTTGTCTAGTATACATCATATGAAGGGAATTTTAGGCAGACAAAACAGCATGGATGACAATATGGAGGCATGGAGTTCATATGTTTGCAACAACAAGAGTTGTTGCAACATAGTGTAAACATGAGAGTTAGAGTTATAGCTTGACTGCACTCAAGCTATAAAAATGATTAATAGTAATCCTCAGTAGTTCAGTCTCTAGAAATTGGGAAATGAATAGAAGTACAGTTGGCTCTTGAACAACAGGGATTTAAACTATGTGGGTCCACTTATATGTGGATTATTTTCAATAAACCCTGTACTGTTTTCCATCTTCAATTGGGAATCCATGGGTACAAAGGGTCAACTGCATGCATTAATTTTCAGCATTTACTATAAAGGACTTGAGCATCTGCAGATTTTGGTATCTGTTAGAGTCCTGGAGCCAATCACCAGCAGATACAAAAGAACATGTAAGTTTTGGGAGAGTCAAAAGTTATATGCAAATTTTCAACTTTGCAAGTGTTAGGCACCCATACCTCACCCCCACCCCTCCATTGTTCAAGGGTCAACTGTATGTCAAAAAGTGATTAGATGTATGTTTTTGAATATTCCTCTGCTAGCAGTGTAAGGTTGATGTGTTGCCAATGGTTTAATAAATATTCAGGAATTCTGAAATCTGGTTAACAATTGTGTTCTCATGAGCCAGAATAGTTTGCTCTAGAATTCCACTGGTGGCAGAGGAAGAGAATGGACTTTGTCTAGGTGAAATGTATGACAATGACTCATAAAGTAACTGGGTATGGATAGGAGGAATCTAATCAAGGGACATTACGTAGAAGTAAAACTAACAGTCCATATTAGAGGTATCAGCCACAAAATAAACAGATTTCTTTTTAAGGGTCCTTTAAATAGTCAACCATTTAAAGGTCAAATAATGTGTCAGAGATTGAGTAATGCCTCCCTGGTCACCTACTTTGTTAATGGCAAAGCCTGAATTTGAACCCAGTCTGTCCAATTACAGAGTCCCATACATAGAATTAGGAGCTCAACTCAGGTTCTTCTGGAAGACACACCTAATAGGGTTGTTCTAACCATTAGAGTAATTTTTATAGCCAGAGCATCTAGGAAAGTGCCCAACACCTATAATAAACATTTATGAAATTACAGACAGCATTATTATTATAATTACTATTATCCTTATTTGACCACAATCTTCACAAATTTGTTAAGAGTGTGAGGGAATCATTAAGTCAGGTGGTGCTAATACTTAAAGCAATTTTCTATGTTTACAAAGTTTACAAGCTGGGGGAAATAGTGCATTTAAAATGCTGTGAGTTTTGAATTGTATTTCTTGATCTTTCCCCGCCCCCCCAAAATATCCTAAATCTTATAAACAAATCTATGTCTCTTGGAATACAGGCTTCTTTGATATCATCACAGTGTGGGATGAGCTTGCCTGGTAATGATTGTCAAACATTCCCTGAGGTTAAAAGCCAAAATAATGGTCCTGTAAACCATCAAACATTATTCTTCCAGTTGTCCTGCTAATATCAGAAGTAGAATTAAGTTTTGAATTATGCTGGTAATGATTCATAAAGCTCTTGTAACTGAAAACTGTTTCCCCTGGAATATTTTACAAGGGAGCAGGACACCAATGTATAGCCCAGCTTTCACCATGGGAGATATATAACCTGTTGTCCATGCCACACATCCTTGGGTTGTGGCATCTGTGCAAAGAGTTAGCTGCACCTCCAGTGAGATAAACAGTTTAATCTATATACAGAGCAAGAATCTTTTGGGCCACAGCTTTATAGCCTCTGGTGCTTTGGACCTACAAATAAATCACGCAGGAGATAGAAAATTTGTCAGAAAATTTGGGACTCTCAAATAGCCTGCAAACTATTTAATTTTAAAAATTCAATAACTGCTATCAGACACACATGATGAAGATGAATGTATCTCCTGCAATTTTCACAGTTTGGCACACCAGAGGGTGCCTGCAAAACAAGGTCACTAGAGCAGGGATTATGTTCACACTTTTGAATTTAAGTCCTTGATAAATAAAATATCTACACTCAGAATCGAAACATACATTTATGAACATGAATCAGCATATAATGAAGTATTGCTTCTGACTCTGAAAGATTCATAGAAACACTCAATGCAAATCAATGCCAAAGAATGCATGTCACATTACTTACTGTAGGAAAATCACTTCGTTACATAATTGCATTCTTTTTATATTCAGTATTTTTATTTAATGTTTGCTATTATGTCACCTTAAGTTTCGGCCTTTTTCATATCCATTCTCACTGTGCAAGCACACAGTGAGTTATTTGTTGTTATTTTGTTCCGACCAAAAAAACACATACTGCAGCTTCTGTAATAAAAATTATAACTGTTTCGAACGGGAGCATGAAAGGGATGTTTGCAATCCAAGCCTGATGTTCCAAGGAAAGGTTTATTTAAGTTCTGACACGAGGACAAATTGAATTTCTTTTCTAGGCAAAGCCTTATGTGGAAAATGCAAATATTTGCCCTATGTCTGCAGTTAACTTTGTTTAAAAGGAAAGAGCATTCACATTTTGAGAATTATGTGAGGTAGAATTTTATATAGCATCTGTTTGGAATCTCCTCCCTTAACCACCTGGAGTTGAAATTTTAGTTTCATTCACTGGAAATGATTTGTCAATTGGTGCCACACACGCTGTGATAAGACTCTTCAACCCACCTTCTGAATCTTATGTGCACCCCTTATGGTACTGTAATAGAGAGGCACTTTAAAACATAGCATATATATAGAAAATTTGAAATGTAGTAAGACCAATGGTTCAGGGATGATTGCCATGGAAAATAGTAATAAATTATTACTCACAGTTTCCAAGAGGAGGAGGCATGCCACAGCACGGGAGGCCACTCAAGGAAGCGCGGAGGGTCAGGTCCACCAGGAGGCAGGAAGAGAGGAACTGTGGGTAATGGCTTTTAATGTGGTCTCCTGGGGAAGGAACAGGTGAGGCAGGGTAAGCAGATTTAAGATTGGCTACTTTGAATAATTTCAGTGTCTCCTGTTGTCTGGTACCTGGCCCTGAGGTCATTAGGGCAGGTGTGGAGTGGCCTGGAATTTAAGAGCCCAGTTGGTTGGCAAAGTAGACCCTGAATTGATTGATTTGTATTTGAAAATATGCTATACATGCCTTATTCTGGAAAACCCAATAATATGCCTCCTTCCTTCCTCATCACCCCTCCCATTCTTCTTGGTTCTCCAGAATGAGGCATGTCTAGCATATGCATACAGGGCAGATTGTAAACTATCAAGCTTACAGAAGCTAAAAACATGGTTAATACAACAGGGATGACTTACTGTAATACAACTGAAGCATTTAAAATATGTAGTGGGTACTGTTGGGAATCCACTCTGATTCCCTTCACAGGGATGTTGAACCAACAATAATATGAGGATCAGCTGCTAAGACTCACAGTTTCTCTTCTGGAAAATAGCCCTAAACTAGTGGTTCTCAACTTTAGTGTGTATCAGAATCACCTGAAGAGCTTGTTAAACCACGAACTGCTTGACCCCAGAGTTTCTGATTCAGTAGGTCTGGGCTTAGGCCCAAGAAATTATAATTTCTAACAAGGTCCCAGATGATGTGGGTCCTGCTGTTCTGGGGACCATACAGTCTAGAGAACTGCTCTAGACTGATGGGAGTCATCTCCCCCAAATATTCCTAGGCAGTATACTTGCCAGAGTCAATGACTGACTGACATGGGGTGTAAAAGTCCAGCCACCTTGCTTCATATCAGGACAGTTCTGTGTTTCCATCCATTCTCCAGAGATCCACATGAGATCAGGCTGTGGCTAGACTTCAGGTGACTCCTTTTTACCAAGGTTCTTCCCCTACCCAGTGAGACTTGCCACACTTCCTTATTCAAATCTTTATAGGTTTCTCCTTGGTAAAGCAATTGCTCAAATATGCACTAGGTTAAGGAAACCCAACCTTAGAAAACATATTTTTACCAAAACTATCTTTTTATTACCAAAACTACATCTGATAATTATTTTGCTACATTAAATTTATTTATCCCCAATATTTTTGTTGATCCTCAAACATAGCAGTGGTTTTGAGAGTGGTCAGTAATAGTCAAAGTGTTCAGAAAGACAGGAAGGATAGATAGTGAAAAAATTTAAAGGTAATTGGGGCTATTTATTTGAAGAGTAGAGGGCCAAAAAGGAGATTAGTTAGTTACCCTTGTCAGGGCATATGGTGTCTACTTTCTATTGGCACTGTCCTTACAAGGCAAATTAGAAAGAATGATTCTGCCTCCTGGCACTTTACACTATAAGATATTGTCTGAAAACAAATTCACATTTTGGGAGGGGGTGAACTCATCCAGTGAATATCATGGGCAACATTTTGATATCTAAATGAACTCCCCACAGTTGATTTATTTCAATTAATGAAATGTAATTAAATTATATGCATGAATGAATAATTGAATTAACATACATTTAATAATCTAAATATGTCAGACACTGGGCTAGCCACTTTCTCATTCATCATGTAATCCTTATCATTAAGAACTCCCCACACATTTTCAGAAAACAAAAGAAATTCTGTGTATTTTAATAAGATAGGGTAAATAAACTTGGTAAAGAGCACAAATCCACTTTAGTATTGATATTTTCCCGTTAATGATATAATACTAAGTGATTTTAATGAATATGTAATTGAAGAATACTTAATGTCATGCTTACTACTGATTTTGGCAACATTGTAGAATGTGGGATTACTTCTCTCTATATAGTAAGCTTTTTTTTTTTTTTTTTAACAGAACTCATGACATTCAATTCTGACTCTGGAAGAAAAAAGGACAAGTTTTTTTTTGTTTTTTTTTAATATATCTTTATTGCTTTCAGAGAGAAGAAGGGAGAGGGAGAGAGAGTTGAAACATCCATGATGAGAGAGTCATTGATCGGCTGCCTCCTGCACGCCCCCGACTGGGGATTGAACCTGCAACCTGGGCATGTGCCCTGACAGGGAATCAAACCCCGATCGCCTGGATCCTAGGTCGATGCTCAACCGCTGAGCCATGCGCGGTGGAGCAGGGCAAGTATTTTTGACTTGTACTTTCTTATCAGAAGCCAGAACATGTGATGGTTGAGATGTAATAGTATGAAAAAATTTCAGTATATGCTTCTTAAATTACCATCAAGGAGTCTGGCCAGATGTGGCTCAGCGGTTGAGCATCGACCTAAGACCCAGGAGATTGCAGTTTGATTCCCGGTCAGGGCACAGGCCTGGTTACAGGCTTGATCCCCAGTTGGGGGCGTGCAGGCTATTTTTCTATTTCATTTTATTAGCAAGAATCTATTTTCCCTTTAGATTTTAGTATGATGTTTAGATGACCAAAAAGAAATTCTTGGAGGTACATATTTTAAGTTATATCGGCATTAGTTAGTTTTAAATTTAATTCCATTTTCAAAGACAAATAAAGCTACCTAGTTCTTCATTGAAATACTTTTTAACCTTAGGACCTTATGTGTATTAAGAGAAGGTTTGAGTAACACATGAAAGCTAGACTTCAGCATTTGTTTAAAATTTGAAATCAAGATGCATTTTACTTTCATTGCAAGCATTAGTAGTAGAAATGAGAAACATCATCTTTTAAATTCCAAAGTCCAACTGCATGGCCAATCAAGTTTGATTGATTGACTATGTCAGAAAGAGTGGCAGCTGATATCCTCCAGACTGCTGACCTTGCGTTTCAGAAGACAGATTAAACCAGGCTTTTCCTTTTTAAATTCAAATGGATTGGGAAAAAAAAAAAATCTTTGTGCCTTGATCCATTATGGGTCTTGTGCTTAATTGATCTTTGACTCATTACTGCAGCCGAACAATTTGTTTACAAAATGCTAAGCTAGGATAATAGGTCATCTTCGGCTTTGAAACAGGATAACTTAGTAAACTAAAGAAAACCTTTAAGACAATTATAAAACAGCTCCAATTAAGCAGTAACCTATTCAACAACTCCCATCATTTAAAAGTTATCCATAGCAGGAGTTGCATGAATTGCTGTGCCCCATATCCATACACCTAGCATATTGCTAGTAATTTTAAAAATATTTCATCTCAATGTTGTTTTCAATTATTTAATATCAGCTTGCTATAGTGCAAAAACAATTTCTGTATGTCATCAATGTACAATAACAATACATGCATTATATGACTCATGACTCTGGTAAAATAATGAGTTCTTTGCTACTTCAAGTTACATAAGATCTTTGGATAGCTGTATAATTTAAATTCATTTTCAGTGTCAATTTGTATTATGAGAATCAATTTTTAAACGTTTGAAGATAAAACTCTGTTACAAATTACCATGAACAAACATTTATTAGTGTTCTTTCATGGCCATGGTTTTCCTTTATTTCTAGCAAACTGAAAATATTTAATAGCTGTGAAATTTACAAGAATAATTTAAATTTAGCCCAGCCGGGCGTGGCTCAGCGGTTGAGCGTCGACCTAGGATCCAGGTGATCAGGGTTCAATTCCCGGTCAGGGCACATGCCCGAATTGTGGGCTGCAGCTGATCAATGACTCTCTCATCATTGATGTTTCTCTCTCTCTCTCCCTCTCCTTTCCTCTCTGTGAAATCAATAAAAATATATTTAAAAAAAATAAATTTAGTTAATTGATAGAGAAGTGGATTGTACTGGATAGATTTATAATATGAGTATAATATGTTAAACATCAAATCATAAACTTTACATGCAATGAGAAACATACAGATAATATACTATATGACTTTAGAATATTCTCCTACTCAAATATCATATGTAGAAACTCATTAACTTGTTTTTCCTATTACTTTGTATTAAGAAAGTATTTTTTTTCCTATGCATTCCTCAAGAATCCTTAAGAAAGAGTGCTCAAATATGTACTAAATATTTAATATGTAATAGAGAGAAAGAGAGAGAGACAAAATATGACTCTTACTAACCTGCCTGTGTATGTGCTGTGCTTTATAGCCATCATAATAAATTTCATTAGATCTAAAACAGTGTCAATTGGAAGATACACTATTATTTTATGGACCAACATTAAAGAAAGTGCCCGACACCGTCAGATCTTTAAACTATGACACTGTCCTAAGATGCATCCTGAATTCATATATGTAAAATATAAAAAAGGAAGCACATCTTAGGCTAGATAAACCATGGTAACTTCTTCCTATAGATAACACAACTGTGCTGTTCCCATAATGATTCCTGTAACCAGTAAGAATATGAACAAGGAACATACTATCCCTGGTTGTCCTCTTACTTCACTCATGCCTGAAACTCCTATGGTGGCGAATCATCATCTTCAGTATTTCTGACTGATGGAGTGCTCCAAAGTTCAGTCCTCAGACCTCTCTTCTCTGTCTACTCTTACTCCATAGTGATCTCACCTAATCCTTGGCCTCAAATATCACCAATATGGTGGGTGGGTGAAACTTCAATTTGTAAGTTCAATTCCAAACTCTCTCTGACCTGTATTCCAACTAGTAATGTGATTATTCCACTGGAAGTCTAAATGACATTTTATAATTCTAAATCTAATACAAAACTCTTGGTTGATGCCCCTCGTTCCAGTTCTCCTTATGGCACAAGCGATCCAGCAGTTTAGAATAACAACTTAACCTTCCACAATTGTTTTCTACCCTTCCCCCTCCAATTCACTCCTCTCAGGTCTGTCTTCAAAACTGGTTCAGAGCTGGTCAACTCTTCCTCACCTTTGCCACTCTCACTCTAGTCCTAAGGACCCTCAGCTTTCTCAAACATCACTGTCTTGGTTCCAGGCTGGTCTTTCTGCTTCTATACTTTCTCACAATCTCCACAGTGTCGCCAAAGGGATATTTCTACAAAGCAAACCTAACCATATTATTCTGCTCAAGTCCTTTCATTAGCTTCCAATCAAACTTAAAAAAGGACAAACACTTCTGTTTTTTAAATAATTTTTAATTTTTTTTATTACAGTTGACATACAATACCATACCAGTTTTAGGCATATACATTACAGCAATTAGATACCCACACAACTCATGAAACGATCACCATGGGAAGTTCAGTAGCCATCTGACGCCATGCATAGTCATTACAATATTAGTGAGTATATTCTCTAGGCTGTACTTTACACCCCGTGACTATTTTTAATAAATGTCAATATGCACATCTTAATCTCTTCCCCTTTTTCACACTTGCCCCAATCCATATGGCAACCATCAAAATGTTCTCTATATCTATGAGTTTGTTTCTGTTTTGCTTGTTCATTTATTTTGTTTTTTAGATTCCACATATGAGTGAAATCATATGGTATTTCTCTTTCTCCAGAAAAGGATGCGCATTTCTATTCTATGGCCTGTAAAGTCTTGTATTATCTGGCTCATAGGTACCAATGAGTATCATTTCCTAGCACTCTTTATAAACACAGAGACAAACACAGATAACAAACAGATGCACACACACACACACATTCCCTATGACTCCACTAGAATATAAGATTCATAATTCATGGTTGCTACTGGAACTTGGTTTTATCTTATTTGCCACCCTATAGCCAGTGCCTGAAACACTGACTGACATATAGTAGATACTGAATAAATACTGATAATTGAATGAATAAGTGAGTGGGTGGATGGATGGATGGATAAAATGGGAAAATGCCTTGTGAACCCTGACTCATTGTCTCCTTTCTCACCACTTCCCTGTGATGTTGGGTCTGGTGGAATATGGAGTGGAAGGGTATCTGACGCTGAGCCTGGGAGTGCTGAAGAAACTTACAGACTAATGAAGGTGAAAGACTTCTAGCTTCTGTCCAAGAATAGAGACATTTTGTTTCAAGAACTGACTTGAGACTTGGTGTTTTTAGGTCATTGTTAATGTTTCTAGTAGAATGGTCAGTTAGAACATATGTTCCTAAAAGTCCCCAACCAACATTAACAACAAGCTATTTCAAATCTCAGGCACTCTTCAAACGATAGTTTCCCTTTCTGTCAGTCTGGCAACTCTGAAGTTAATGATCTGCCACATATCCAGCACCGAGGCGGGGAAGATGTCTTACCAGACACATTCAAGGAGATTGCTGTCCAGACGGCTGAACCTAAGGCTAGGAATTTTGTGTCAAGGCTCCTCACTGCTGTCTTCCTATTAGGGTTGTGAGCAGCAGAATAACTGTTGTTACTGAAATTCATCACAGAGCACTCTGTCTGGAACTTACATTGAGGCAGTCAGTGAAATCTGTCTCCGTGGGGCAGAGGGTCATCTGTCATTTTGAAAGAAGCTTATGTGAGTTCTGGGGCTCTGAAGAGGTTTCTTTAATATGAAATATTTATGTGAGAATGAGGATTGAGTGTGACTTTGGGGCTGCGGAGCGAATTATGGTACTATTTTTGCTGAAAGAATGTTCTTGCAGTAGATAAAGAGGTCTGGGATTCTGGCCATGTGACCTTCTGGGTTCTCAGTTCCCACCTGCTGCTATGCTCTCTTCCTCTGCCACTGTGAGCTTAGTATCCTCAAAGCAAATAGAGAGACCAATTAGATTTTCTATGATGAAATGATCTCCCCTTGGTAGAAATTATGTCTCCTAATAATGCTTTGATATTGTTATCTTTGCATTGAATTCTGAAATCCATTTTAAGCCCATTCATCTTAGGTGGGTATGAGAATCCTGAAGGTTTGAGGAAATGGGTGAAATTAGTGACCAGAGCTTAGGAGATGGAGAACTCCTTTCTTCTCAGGATACCTCAGTCAAAGAAAGTGAAGAAAAAAAGATATCTCAAAACTTTGATGGGTATTGCAAAGGAAACTAAATGATCAATATTAGCAGAAGAACCTATTTGGGAGAAATGATGTGGTAAGTCAGGATCACTTCTCAGAACTTCTAGGAAGTTCTCAGCTGAGACATAAACTTAAAGCAATTGGAGAAGGAATCATATCTCACAAACACTTTCTCATCTGAAACTCAGGGATAATAGCAGTTAATTTGCATAATTGTTGTGAGGACTCAAAAAAAAAACACCACCACATGAAAGCATTGGGTAAATAGTGAATGGCAAATGACATTGAAATACTTTTTGTTACTTTTATTGAGTGGGGATTAACCTCAATTATTGTCATAGTTTTCAGAGATATGTTGAACTTAAGAAGGGAATGGCTAATTGATTGTACGCATTCAGATTTAGAGCCTCAAACATAGTTTATATCTACAACTATATCCTTGTAGCTACATATCTATCTATATCTATTCATCAGTCCATCCATTCATTCATCCATCCATCACATATACATACATATATTCTTTTATCTGCCCTCTTCTTGAAAAATAGTAAGAGATATCTGGTCAGGAATTGGTAGGTGTTCTCAATAATGAAATTTATTTTAAAGGGACCCTCATGATAAGACAATTCAATCTTAGAATGTATTTAGAATAATATTTAATCTATGTTAGTAAATTGTCTAGGAAACACTGGTAGCCTGTAGCAATACTTCCTCACTATGTTCCTATCATAGGGCACATAAAATGATAGTGTGTGTATGGCCTACAGGTGCAAAGAATGAGACTTCTCATACAAGAGGCAACTGGTTAGGTGATTAGTGGCACCTAAACTCTGCCTGGCAGTCTAAAAGCTCAGATCAAAATATTGGAACATGCTGCTTAGAGATCTCTGGCTTTAGATCTAAAAAGTGTCAGATTCTGGCAGTATTGCTTACTAGCCTGGGAAAGTCACCTAATCTCTCTGAACCTGTGTTGCCACATCTGTAAGATGCAGGTAATAATCCTTGCCTCTAGGTACCCTACATGAGGTGCAAATGACATGGTGTATTTAAAAGATGAAAAAGTAAAACATTTATAAATTTTTCATATTAATACCAAATAAATTTATGTTTTTACTTCTTTATCAAAGTTTGAATGCAACTGAGCAACTCGGAGCCATAACTGTACTTAAAAATAAAGGAGTTCTGTAATAGGAAATGGTAAAAGCATATCAGACAGGATGGACATGGAAGAAAATGAACAGGATTTTACTCAGACTTTTGTTGTTGAAGTTTTCACCACCCAAATGAGATGGAATTTTGCTTGTGAGACTGGAAGAAAAAACTTCCTCCACATTTCCAAAATATAAAATTTCTGTTCTTATTTTATTGTCTATGTTTAAATATTTAGGTTTCCAAATGTTGACCTAGACTATACTATGCTGACATGTTGGGTCAGTATCTATACCCTGTACTCTTCAAAAAGGACAATTGCCAAACCTCGATCTCAGCCAAATGATAAAATAAAGTTTTCTAAAAGAAACAAGTTAAACTTATTTTATAGTTCACACAATAAATACTCCTCTGTTAATTTCTTAGCCATTTACAGTGCTCAAAGCTTTACTTGAGGAGTCAAAAAGTAAATCTGTTGAATGAAAAATCTACTATTTAGATTCCCTTTCTATTGCTTCTTACGATACCAGCAAACATTTAAAAAGGAGAAAAAAAAAAAAGATGGGAAAACATTCTGTTTAACCTTCTCTCCATCTGGCCTTGCTGAAAACTCCAGCAGAGGATGGACTGATGATGAAGATTGATGAGCTCGGTCTCCCTTGGCTGAAGATCAAGCCTCGTCTCATTTGTAATTTTCTCGGTACCCTTGGCTAAGGAAGTGGGGTCCTGAGGATGAACACACCTGCTTCTACCCTTGGGCACGGAGTGAACCACCTCTGCTCTAACTAGGCAGGCCCTGCTTGCCAGAGAAGAATAGCGAAGAAATATACAGAAAAAAACAGAAAAAGGCATGCAGTGCCACAGAAGAGAGCTGAAGACAGATGACATGGTATTATTATTTCATTTCTAACTTTATGATGACTCATGGTTTAATAAATTAAATATGCACAGTCATTAAAACTTAAAAAGACTATTTGGAGGTAGAGGAGAACATGTTTACTAATAAAGGCGAGTGATAAATATAAAATTATCAATATGAAACTTTAAGTAAGTGCTTATTATATGGATCTCTGGTATATTATTTGGAGTTTGTAGCAGTGCAAAAAAAATAAGCTATGTAACGTATCCAAAACATATTATCTGTCATTGCTTTTAAGTTCTAAAATAATGAATCAGACTTTGACTAACCACAGTTAGAATAATACATGTGTAATTTTGGTCTCTGGGCCCTGGGTAAATGATAAAATTCATTCCACTGAATCTACCCTAAGATTTATATGTAGTGTGTGTGTGTGTGGGGGGGGGGGGGGTATTTTCATGAAATTCAGTCAGAGACCAATATAATCTTATTTCTTTGACAAACCCTTCGACTTCTTTTTAGGTATCTCTGGCATCTCCCTGGCAAGTTCCTAGAGCACAGCTTAAACTCTGTCATTTATAGTTCTAAGAAAATAGAAAGGAGATCAAATTCTTGTGCGATGCATAGAACACCTCAGTGTCTTTCTGACAATGACTGCATTTACTCCCCACATGTACAGGTATGAGTGGAAAGGAAGTGTAGGCCCTAGGGGCATCCTTTCTCAGGTTGTCATGCTTACTGAAAAGGGTTATTTGGTGTTGATTTCCTTAATGTTCCATGACTCAAACATTTTTATCTTAGGATATCTGTCTTTAAGTTCCTTGCATTGGTGGTAAAACACCAATGATTATATAAACTGAAAAGACATTTCCAATAACCATTCTTAATCTCCCTTTATCTTCTCTTCTGAACTTCTGTTTCTTTTGTAGTTCTACCATAAGACATACTGTTAGAAGGATGTTAAAGGAAGTGGTTGGTTACTTAGGGTAAGAGAAGATGAAGAAGGACAGCTGGGGCTCTAAAATAAGAATAGAGGCCAAGGAAGAAAGGCCAGGTACCCAGATTCAAAATATAATAAATCTGTTTTCTCTGGCCTCTCAGGATTTTTGCTTAGGAATGTATATTCTAGAAGACTGACTCAAATTATTTATTTAGTTTAACCAAATAGATATTCACTCTTGAAAACTGTCAGCCCAAACTGATGGGAACTGCACAGTTACCTGCCTTTGTGAGAAGCTGCATTGTCCAAGGATACAGCATAGAGCAAGGTAAGCACACCCAGGCTCTCTGAGGAGTCTAATCACATAACTGGCTTAGAGGCAACTTCAAAGCTGCCAGGGAAACTATTTGAAAAGCCTGCCAGTGAGACAGATCCTGCTGCTAGCAAAAGGTCTTTCAAAGACTGGCATCTGGGTCCTGTGATTGCCATTCAGAAAGGGCAGCTGGGACTTGGTCCTTTATCTGTGGTGATTATGTGCTCTGGCCATCACTAGGCGATTTGGGATGTGAAGACTGTCATCTTGGTTCACGATAAAAGTCTATCTTGTGGTTTCACCTCTGAATAAGGTTCTTTAAAGCTGTCCTTTTTATGTATTTTTCCATTCTGCATTGACTTTAGCACGTGGATGCTCTGTGCTGTGTATTGACTAAGATCTCTCTATTTCACAAAATGGTATAAAGCTAAAAACTCAGCTTTTGGCACACTTGTGGTTAGGAAATCTCATAAAGAATGAGCTTTACATTACCTTTTTAAAAATACTGTTTTGAGCAAATTCTTTCTTTAATGATGGGTCCTCATATTTGTTTTATCCAGAAATTTCTTTAATTCATTTTCACAAAGCAACTAATATCACATTACACATGAAAAAGCCTGTTCCATCTCTGTGCCCCTCCTACCCTAACACTCCCAACCACATCCCGTGATTGATAGTGACCCCATGAAGAAGGTTGTGTCAGTAATAGAATATTCATGCCAGTATTTTAGAAAAACTTTTGTTCTAATCTATCTTACGCTTGGCTAAGGAGGTTGCCAGAATTGCACTTCCCCAATCAGCCCTCATTTAGCCACCATGGATGTACCTTACAGGCAACTCATTTACTCCCTTCTTTCTGCCTGGCTCACTACCAACTTCATATTCTCCCATCCCCCTGTAATGATTCTTGTCATATACCATTCTCCCCAATTGCACACAGTCCATTAGACAATTGGAATCCCTTCACAGCAAGTGCTACAATTCTCTTTCAAGTGCATGTGCCATTAGCTACTCAATATTTCTAGGTCTTCTTCCTCCAAGGCCTCCATTTAGTTCATTCACTCTTCTTAAATACCACTCTCTGGTTTTAATTCATTGTACTGAGCAATCAGAGCCTTGATATTAGCTTTGATATTAACTTTGTGGTTAGTTTCACTAGCTTGAGGCCCCTTGCAATAATCTTTATGCAAGTATCATCATCATAATTAGCTAGTCAATATTAATAGGAACAAGGCAAAGGGGACACCAGACAAATTAAGCATGGTCATCTAGGCAGCTTCACCAGGAAGAAACAACTTCACACCCCAAGAATCTCAGCATTGTCAACCCAAGGGGATTAACACCCCTACCTTCCCACCTCCTGAATTGTTTGGGGGGAGCAAGGGAAGATGGGAGTATGCTCAGTGAAGTCCATTGATGTAGGGAAGGTGCTTGCTTGTCGGTCTAACCTGGGAAAAGAGTAATTGGCTAGAGGGAATGGAGCCACTGTAGTATGAAATCTTGGAAGATTAAAATTCCAAGACAAAGAATTGTCTCTCATCCTGGCCAGTATTCCTCAGTAGTTAGAGCCTTGACCCAAGCACCAAAGGGTTGTAAGTTCAATTCCTGGTCAAGGGCATGTGCCTGGGTTGCAGGTTTTTTTCCTGGCCCATCGAGCATGTGCAGGAGGCAACCAATTGATGTGTCTCTCTTCCACATTGATGTTTCTCTTTCTCTCTCTCTCTCCCTCACTCCCTCCCTTCCATTCTCTCTAAAATATCAATGAGAAAAATATCCTCAGGTGAAGATTAACAACAACAACAAAATTCTCTCTTTGTTGTCCCCTTGATCACTCTTTTGCTCCTGGTTCTCACTTGCTCTGTGACCCACTTTTGCCCATGCAACTCCATGGCCATGCAGATCCCACTTGCAATGGATTGCCACTGGGAACACAAGCTAAGCTAGCCAGATGCTGGACTGGACTGGACTTTAATATGGAGTAGAAACTCTGAACAGTGGCCTTAATTTTAGCCCTACTGAAGACAAGGCTGGATTTTTTCCAGGATGAGATGGAGGGAAAAGGGATCTTGGACCCAGGACCTGGGGGTTTAATTCCACACAAATATATATCACTTATCCTCCTGTGTGAGTCTCAGGAAATTCCTTTCCTTGAGACATTGTAAGAATTCCACATTCACTGGCAACAGGTAGGGACACAGAGGGCACCAATAATACAAATACATAAAATCCAATACAAAACTGACATATAAAATTGAAAAAACTCCCCCTGAACACTGGCACTTTTCTGAAGTCCACTCATTTTTTATTGAGACATAATTATGCACAAAAGTATAGAGAATTACCGAATTGAATTTGAAAGATTTACTGATTTTTAAGGTATTTAGCAACTAATATCTGAGGACACAAAATTAGAGCCATGGGAAGTCTATTATAGCTGTCAGTAATTACTTATCACTTCAAAATTGTTTGTAACATTAACTGAATTTTTGACTCATATTTAAGAGATAAATGGGGATATAGATATGACTGTTGCCAATCTTAATTAAAGCTCTTCATATTCTGGCCTCTGCAGCTTTCCCACTAATATCCTGACCGCTTGGACTTGAAACAACACCTAATAGTTGACAAACTACACCCATTTTTATAGCAAGTCTGGCCAAACTTTCCATTTTGATAGGCAGTTCATTAGGGAAACAGGCCTATAAACACAAGAATGGCATAAATGCATACCTGTTGTTTAGATTAACCCAATTTCTAATTCTTAAGATCTGTGTGATTGTTTAAGGATAATTAGACAAAGGAGAAAAAGCAACAGCATAGAAGAGAGAAAAACAAACAAAAACAAACAAACAGAACCACAACCCAAAAGACCAAAAATTATAGAAGTAATTCAGGAAGAAGATATTTTAGAAGTTCTAGTTGGTACACACAGAGAAATTTATAAAACAAGAATGCAATATTATGAAAAAGTAACATTCAGGTACCGGGAAAAAGTCCTTTGAAATTAAAACACACACACACACAGAGGGGGAGGGTCTGGTAGAATGCAGAAAGTGAATACTGAAAATAAATGAAATAACATTTTTAGATATAAAAGATTTGTCCAGGAAATAGAACATCCAGTTAATTAAAATAGAAAAAAATAGGGTAATATTTTATGAGAAATAACTTCTCATAGTTAAAGACATGCAAAAATCTTTAGTTATACAATCCTCCAGGGGCCTGTAAAATAAATGAAGAAAGTCCCATTTACTGATAAAAACTTCTAAACTCTCAGAGCACAGAGATAAAAAATAAAGATTGTAAAATGTTTCCAGAGAAACATTACATGTCTCTGATAAATGTACAAATAATCAGTGGGCACTAGACTTGAATCATTAATGCTATGTCCAGAAACAAAGGAGTAATATTTTCTGAATTTTCATAGAAAATGATTGTATACTAATACATTATAGCCTTGGTGAATTTCATTTAACAAGAGAGTAGAAAAGGAACATTTATGGCTGCTTTGTAAAATTATATTAAAAATACATAATATAAAAACACTTGAGAGTACTGAATCTTGGATGGTGTTATAATATTACCATTTAACATAATTTTAGCCTTGGTTTTTAATTTAATCTTTGTTCTCTCATCTTTGAAATGGTGATACCATCTATTCCACTAGCTTACAGCATAGTTATGAGGATGATCTAAAGTAATTATAACTGTTAAACATAAAGATAAGTTTCCCACTTCTCTCTCTTACAACTTCTCATTCAAGAACAAGCTACTCAGTCAATATCACTGTTTTATTTCATGAGCATTTTTGGGTTTAACATTTCTTTTGAAATTGTGATCTTTAGATGGTAGATCTTCTAATACTGTTATGATGGACAGGGAGCTATGGGAATTGGGAAAGAAAGCAAAGTATTTTGAAGCACTCTGTTAATGATCCATGTTCTGTATTAGTAAAAATGTAAAAAAAGATTTGTGTATAAAAATTTAAGCTGAAATAGACAAATTCTACTATCTGCACATTTTTGCATCCACATTCCATAGTCTTTTTGCAATGAATTTGGTACACTGTGTAAATTAAAATATGATACTTCCTTGGTATTGGGATAATTCTTTGGCCTAAGAGAACTTGGGTGCTCTCTTTCTCTATAAAACATATTCCTGATTTATTTCAGGGACAATTTGAGAGCACATACTAGATTCTGAAGTGATACAGGTTAAGTTATTTAGTGAAGTGAAATGCCTTTTCTTATCTTAGAACCTTGAAATGTCCTAGTTCCTGTGTGTATACAAATGACAGCCTGCTTTACTCAAGCCTGATGGCCAATTTCTCCCTTTACAGTTTCTCTTCTCTAAGGACTCAAACTTGCTTGAATTGCTTTTATTGAAGTTTTCAGTCCAGTTCATGTACATACTATCCTAGAAGTTACTCTTTTCCCCTAATTTTTTATTCTTATTCACTTGAAGAGATGCTAATGTGTTTCAATATACAGCCCAATGGCCAGACCAGTTACTTTTTGATGAAAGTCTCAGATAGATTGGTTTTTATTAGAACAGTGCCAATGATATATTGCTTTGTCATCAAAACTTAATTTCATTATAAAAGTAGCGAATGACCACTGAGCATTTTTCCTTTGGATATTTACTATACATGAGCAATGCAGATTCCAGTAGTGTTATCGGTGAGACAATGATGAGACCTAGGTTCTTGTCTTCTTGAAGGAAAGATTTCAGTCAAGAGACAAAGTGCAGCAAAGCTAGCAAGAATTTGTCTGCAGCAAAAGCACACCCAGGACGGTGAAACAAGGAAGCTTAGCATTGAAGAAGTAAGGGAAGTCAAAAAAAAGGGGTCCTTACAGACAGGTTGAGGGAGTTAGCCCAGGACAAGCTGCTGCTCCCCTGTTTGCAAGTCTCCTGGGGTCCCTTCGAGTTTAGAAGTTGTATGCCTGTGGGGAAGGAAGAAAGGGAATGGCACTGGCATGCTCCCTAGAGGGGGAGTGAGCATTGGGTCCTTTGTCCTGAGGGTTTTTGTCTCCTGCAGATGGAAATCTTAGGAGAGGTCTTGTAATTGGAGAAACTGGGGTATCCTTTACTCCATTGAGTCTTGGGGGTGGAGTACTTATGATATCTCAAGAAAAATAATTTTCTGAGACTCGCACTGGATGATGAATGATTTTTATTTGTGTGAAATTACATCCCTGGGTTTCTAAAGTCCCATTTCCTTTAGTCCAGTTATAGAAGTGTAGCTGGGGTTTCAGTAGAGCTAGAAGCAAAGCCAGTGTCCAGAGCTTTCATTCCATATTGCAGCCAGGTCCAGTTCAGCATCAGGCTAGTTGCAGTTCATTAGTTCATTGTGTGTGGGGGTCCGTATTGCCGTGGGCCATTTGGGCAAATGCAGGGGAGCCAAGAGAGTGTACCCCCTGCAATAAGTGTCCCAAGAGAGTGAACTTCTTTTTTCAGAGAATTAAATATCCCAAATTTCTTGCCCTTGCAGTGGTCATGCCCATTCTTGCCAATGACCTATTCCCAGGTGTGGCTGTCAGGCAAGTACCTTCCCAATGCCATCCCAACTTTACTGTGCATGTGTCTAATCTTCCCTTTGTTGGCCCCCTGGGGCATGTAAAGGTTTAGCTTCCTGGTGAAACTGCCCAAATGACATGCCTATAATATTTGCCCTTCCCCTTGCTCCTTTCCTGTTATTAATATGTAGGTTAATTACAATGGTAACATTCTCAGGGGAGGATCTCAATAGAGCATTCACCAGCTTTCCAGATGTGTCCTTTCAGGGTCGTGGACTCTGCTAATTAGTCAGTGCCAGGGCAGGGGATCATTAGTCAATGCAACTGGTCTTGAGGTTAGCCATGGAGTTGCTTGTCTGGTTTTGCTGCTTTTCTGGGCTTGGAGCTGAAACACAACTGAGGCCTCAATGTTATCTTCAGGGAGGAAAAGTCAGGGTGTCTAAACCGCATGACCAGTGATATGCTAGGGAGGACAGGTTATCCTCAGGGTGAAGTCCTTGTTTTCCCAGTTTTGCCCATTGCTAGGCACCTGGGGCTTTCTGTCCTGGTGACTTTCTGTACCTGGTCTATCATTCTTGCTCTGCTCATGTCTGTCTAACTGCCTACCACAGTAGGAGGCTGAATAGAATACATAAACTCATATGTTCAAAACAAATCAGAATAGGGTTTACCTATTACACATTGTTCATACCCATGAATATTTTGTCATATAATAGATTTTCAATGAGAGTCTATGACTGCTCTACATAATTTTCTCAGTTAACTTACATTAAATTTCAATTGTCTCTTGTGTTTCAGTATTCCTGAGCGGTGTGTATAGATGTGTGGATGTGTGCATAGGTGCCCTTTGAAAGAAGTAGTTAGCTACTTTCTTCAAATACAGAAACAGAAACTAATAGTACTTTTAATAAAAATTTAATTTATATTAAGGCTATATTCTGTGCATAAATGGATACCTGTGTCATGTTCAAAAGCCTATATCTAAGAGAGGAAGCAGTGGCTACAAGTATTTATTTGTAATGTCATCAGCCATTTATTTTATCAAGTGTTTTTGAAGTGTCTGTCAATTCCATCTGCTTGTGAAAACATATATACAGTGTGCTTCTCTGGTAGTAACTGCAATTTGAAAATTTCAATTTTTGCTTTGTAAACATACTCTCCTTACCGTTTTCCCATTATCCTTGTGTGACTGATAAGGAATTTAACCTTTTTACCTTTGAGGCCTTTAGAAATAATTTCATTCACATGAATGAATTTCTTACGGGAATATATTAGATAAGCAACTCTCTAAAGGAAGGTGACTTGTACATTTAATTAAATCTGATAAAGTAGTTGCAAAATACATTTTCCAAATGAATTCTTGTTATGTACTTATTAATTCTGTTTCCTTACAAACATGTGAGTACAACTTTAAAAACATGAAAAAAGGTGAAGGAATTAGCTAAAGATGCAAGACACATAGACACAGAAAACAAGTGAAGTGATGGCCAGAGGGAAGAGGGGGTGGGGGCTGGGTGGAGGTGGGGAAAGGTGGGGGGAGGGGGTGGGGATATCTGTAATAGTTCCAACCATAAAAATAAAGTTAAAAAAACATATAATTAAAAGGACATTAAAACAAAGGTTAAATAATAAACCAATATTATGTCCTGTTCATAAATTGCCAGGTATGTTCTTTAAAAATAGCTTGGATAGACTACATGAAAATATTAACAGTAGTCATCTCTGAATTATAGCTATGTCAACATTTTAATTTTCTTTTCCATACTTTATACATTAAAAATGTTTGGAAATGAATATGTAAGACTTTTATGACCAAGATACTGTTTTTCAAAAATAAAGAATTTTTATTTAAAGTTTAAATTATTTGCAAAAAGAAAATCTAAACACTACAAAAAAATTATGACTTTGTCAAGTCCTTGGGATCCTCTACTACCTAAATCACAGAAACCATAGCATAGTATCTGTCCATGAAACTATTTTTTTATATATGAGTAGAGTGAATCCCAAAAACGTTAAATTATTTTTTCTATGTCTCAGTGGCTAGATCTAGGATTTCTAATCTCTCAGCAAGAGGTTCTCCACAGCAAAATCCTCCTCTTGTTGGGGAGATATTTCTAGGAACATGAGGAGAACACACACTGAATAAATATTAATTTTTTCATATATTCTTATCCATTTACCATTTTGGTTAAACAATTTTCCAAGTGCCTACTACATATATAGTAAAATACAATAATTAAATAATTCACTAAAATGCAGGCTATCTTTTTTCATTCACTAGCTGAAGCTCCCTTGAGTTGGAAAGGTGAAGGCCCATCTTCTCTATGATTTGAAGAGAGCTTGTCAGGAAACCACACCAACACAGAAGCAGCAGTGCTGAGAACTAGAGCTGGAATCTAAAGAACTTAATAAACTGATGAACAGAAATGATTCAATGACATGGAACCATTGATCAGATTGACGAATCTCAGAGGGATGGGGGGGCAGTTAGGTGGAGGGGGAGAGAGTAACCAAATAATTTATATGCATATATGCACAGCCCAAGGAAGGGGATAATGGTGTGGAGAGGGACTGGGGAGGGGGGTGGGATGGGTGGAATGGGTCATTAGGGAGAAAAAGGGACATTTGTAATATTTTAAAATATAAAAATAAAAAATAAATAAATAAAGTCACCTATCTGAGAGTATCATTTAAAGGCCTAAATAAAAATGTTCTTGGAATCTGTACATTTTTGGACTTTTTATTTACCTGATTTTGGAAATTTTCACTTTGGGTTATGAGGGATTTGTTTTGTTTTCATCACCTTTCCTTAAAATATTCTCAATGAATTCAGGGACCTTATTGTCAGTTTTTGTATTAGTTTGCTAGGGCTGTGAAAATAAAGTACCGCAAACTAGGTGGCTTAAAAAACAAACATATTGCTCATTGTTCTGGTGATCAGAAGTTAAGTAAGATCAAGGTGTCAACAAGGTTGGCCCTGCGAAGATTAATGGACAGAAACTTCCTTTAAATTGGAGATGGGGGTCCTGTAGCAGGAGCTTCCACACCCTACCATATCCCAGAGCCCACCAAAGACAACTGTTCATAATAACTTCCCAACTTTCTCTTCTCCTCTATGAAAGAGTTTCCTCTCTTTTGTTTTTGGGACATGTGCATGTTTCATCATTAGGCCACATGTCCCAAATTACAATTCTTTGTAGTTCCTGAATAAACCAATTACTAGAGAAATATTAGCTATTTAAGGTCAACAGTTCTTTATGAGGGCTATGAGGAGGAATTTGTTCCGAGGCTCTTGCCTAACTTCTAGTTTTCTGTCAATTGTTTGTGTTCCTTAGCTTGTGGAAGTATTACTTTAATCTCTGCCTTAATGTTCACATGGTGTTCTCCCTATGTGTCTGTCTCCAAATTTCTTCTTTTTATGACACCAATCACATTGGATCAGGGTCCATCCTAATGCCTAATGATCTCATTTTAAAGTTGATTACCTCTGTAAAAACCTTATAATATTTTTGTCACATTTTGAGATTCTGGGGGTTAATATTTCAACATATAAAATTTGGAAGAACATGACTCAATGCCTATCAACTTCCAACTTAAGACCCAACTGGGCTGTGCCCCTTAACACTTCTAACCTCGAAAGAAGTGAAGTCTATATCTTTTCAAAATCCAGATGTAAGAGACAATTCCTGTTCTCTCTGACATGTTTTCAAGAGTGACTATTATCCTAAGACTCCCCTTCTTGTCTTCTTTTTTGCTTTCTCTCTCCCTTGCCTCTGAGATTTGACTCTCCTGACTTCATTAGTTCCAGGTAGGCATGTTTCCCACATGTGTTTTGGGCCCCACTGCTTAGTGAACCTCCTGAGGCAGCTACTCTGCTTTGAGACCCAGAAACTGCCTTTGTATCATGTCAATATGGCCTTTTCTAAGAAACTGACCCTACCTGCCAAGGGGTACCATTTCAAACTCTAATTCGCCTTTTTTTGTTATATCCTTCTGGTAATTAGGGCTAGTTTGACAATCTCTCCCTTCTCTGCACTTTGATCAAGGGTTGCTTTTTGCTTTTCCCTGTGCACCTTCTCTCACTTCTGCTCCCCTCCCCATGCAAATGAGCCTGCCAGTTGTGAGCAGAATTAGTAATTCACTGCTCACCACATCAGCAAGTTCTCAGGCAACATCCTGGGGGCAAAACTGAGTCCACTTGATTTGTCAGTCATATCCTGTTCATGGAAACCAATATATATTTGCTTGGTGAAACAAATTCTTTTCTTCACTGTCCTCTGAATTGATCATCTTGCTAAAGTTCATGCAAACTAGCCCTGTGCACATACAATCAATTCAATCCTTCAGTAAGAGTAATAGCATAGAGTGCCAGCTATGTGTAAGAGACTCTGGAAAACACTTTATAGATACTGTATCTTTAGTCCTCAGAAGATCCTCATGAGGCCTGTATTTTTGTTATATGCTGTGCATGAAGAAATTACTAACATTTATTGGAGGTTTACTATAAACTAGGCACAATTCCATTCAATTCATATATATTAACTTATTTAAACCTTACAAAAAACTTATGAAGCCAGTGTTTTTCTATCAGTTAGGGTCTCTGCAGGGAAAGTATGGCTTAAACTAAAATATTGGAGGGCAGAGCTACAACAAAGAAATATACCAAGGCACCGAAATTATCTTGAGATGGGAAGATTTATCATCCTGAGAGCCAAAGGGACTAGAGAAGGAAAATATGAGATAGAGCCAGGAAGCAGCTGGAACCCACTGGGAGCTGGAGCATGCCGCAGGGATCCATTGGCAGGTGCTGTAGTCTAGAAGGGATGAAAGTGCTATCAAAGACTGAAGAGGAAAATTATGAGCAAAACATCTCTCTAAAAGACTGATTCTTGAGGTTATGCACATGATTCCTTCTTCCATCCATTGACCAGAACTTAGCTTTGATCTCAGGCCTAGATGTAAGGGGGCCTGGGAATTAATTCCATTGTTAATCAGATCAGAGAGAAAGGCTATTAGAAGACAAAGGAGAATTTCAAGCAATTTGATTGATGTTTGTTCTGTTAATTTATTCCAGTACATTGTTGTTCTTAGAATGAATTAATGCCTTTCCTCTAATACTTACAGAATTCTATCTTGTTCTGTTCTTTAATAAAACATATCCCTATTCCCCTTCATAACCAATCCTTCAATATACAGGGTGTGCCAAAAGTAGCTTTACAGTTGTGAGTATGCAAAATACAGAATTTATTCTTGTATTATTATTTAATTATTGTATTATTTTCCATTCAAACAACTGTAAACCTACTTTTGTCCCACCCTATATATATCCCCTATACATGTTTACTTTTGATTAGTTCCTAAGCACCCCTCCCAGATGAATTAAAGCTGAGAAAGGATAAGCTAAAGAAGAAAGACCTTAAATAATTATAAATAAAAATGCATGTCTGGGCTCACTGTAAGGGCTCGGAAAAACTCACACCTGTTTTTATCTACTTAGTTACCTTTCTCAGGTAACTTGTCTGCAGACATGAGCTTCTTGTGCTGAAGAAAATCAGGGTTTATGTCTACTTATAAAATACTTTCCTGAACCCTGAAAGCCAATTTAGCATTTCATGTCACTTTCAAAGTTCTTCTCACTTCAACAAGAGCCACTCATGTTGCCTGAGATATTTGGTAATTGAGTTTCTCAAGAAATATATGACAGATTGTGATGTAGTGTAAAAGGATTTCAGAGTTATCCATTCCCAAACCCTTCATAATCAGCTAAAAATATATTTCAGTGTCTGCCTGGGCCTTCGGAGGCCCTACCAAACTCATTCTTAATCTGATCTTATTTTCTGGTCATCAATTTGATTTCTCAGCGACTGGCAGCACTTGGTCTTCTTTGAATAGCCTCACGTCTATAAATCTTTATCTCTGTTTCTGCAATTTTCCTCCCAGTCTCTGTCGATCTTAACCCTTCATTTTTTATCACTTGTAACCTGAATTACAGGTGACCTTTTCATTGCTATCGGTCAAGTTCCCACTTAATAAGGTTAGAATAGCCCTTGTCATTGAGAAAAGAATAATGAGCGGTCCTGAATGCAAGGTAGGGAACAGGAATACACAGGGGGAGAGAGACACAGAGAGACACAGAGACGGAGAGAAATGAAACAAAAATATGAAGTTGAGGGTTTCAAAGCCTGTATGTTTGTCCTTGTTTAACCTACTCCACTCCCTGTTTCAAATGAATGCTTATTCATCTTTTATGGAAAAATAGCTGGACAACTTGAATCCCATAATTAGCCACTGTGAATAAACCAGATGCTTTAATAATGAATTTATTATTATTTGAGGGGAAAGAAGCCCAACACAGAAGTCCAACACTTTTACTATTGATCTAAATGTATCTTTTTTTCATAATAACAAAAAGTGTATTACTTATAATTTTGTATTTTCTGTGTACTTTTTTTAGGTACTTGTGGAAAGAATTTACCACTTAAAATACTTCAAAGAGGTGACTATTTCCTTGTACAAAATATTTTCTGTCTAGTTCCTTTCAACCTTCTTGGAGTATGAAAATTTTAATTTTGATGCTAGAGAGCATCTGATAGGCATCCATCTTATGCAAAAAAAGTTTTTCTTCTTAAGTGTTTACTTTCTGTTCTCCTGACTCTCTGATAAATATGTCAGATTTACATTTTGTTGTTCAACATGCATGTAGCAGGCACTTCAGTGAGTCTATGGTAGTTGCTACAAGAATAAAACATTCCATTGTCTGGGAAGTTGGGTCCTAAGCAAATAGATATGTGACTAAAAGAGAAGGGCCACTGCGGGTGACGGTTCCACTTGCTTCTTTGGTTATACTTACTATTAACCAACATACAAAGCAACAGCTTATTGGAAACGTCAGAAGGAAATAACTCTCCTACATGGTTCAGAATACTTTAGCAACATAAAAAAGGTACTAGATTAAAATAATGACCATCAATATAATTTGGAAAGAATAGATATTTGACTGTGTGTAAAGTCAAATAGAATGGCAATGGAATCAGGTATACACTTAAAGTGCCTCAACTGGAATTCTTGCTCTGCTGGTTACTCTAGATACAAGGACTGATTTTTATTTTTATTTTTTACAGATTTAATGAAGTAATAAATATAGAAGACTGATTATTATATGTGGTGTGTGTAATAGCCCCAGCAATGACCCTGCCCTTGCCTCCAACAAACCATTGCTATCTTGCCTCTCTTGGGCATTGTGGAAATGAAGTTACAACTACTGTGGAATCTAGGTTTAGTAAGGTTTTAAACAAAAATATATTTAAAACTTCCTAACACAAGTGACAATTTGTATCAGCTGCTGAGGAAAATCACATACATTCATACAACTATTAACCAAATATGATCTATTACCATGTTAAATACTACAGTGTGTAGAAAATTAGAGCACTGTGGTATGAAAGAAGCTAGAGCAGTGATATCCAAACTATGCTCCAAGGTGTCTCAGTAAGAGGATCTAGAAGAAAAAATGTTCCATGATCAAATAAGTGCAGAAAATGTCAAACACTATAACATTTTGGGGGATTAATCATGTGTACTCACATAGTAAAGCCTTTGAGAATTGCTCCAGATACATATTTTAATATTTGTAGCTTAAATTACTTTCATCTAAAATGGAATATGCTTGCACTATATAGTATAAATATTATATTATATAAAAATATATATTAATTAAAATATAATAATCTATAAAATATATTATTTGCATATTGCCTGGGATGCAAAATAATTCTAGGACTCCAAACAAAGGGATCTATTGTTTTCTGGGAAGCCTCCTTGAATAATTAATCAAGGCTTCCCAAGCTCAAGATAGCAGATATCTATATATCATCTATATATCTATATCTATATCGATATCATCTATATCTATCTATATATCTATCTATACCTATATCTATATGTCTATATCATCTATCTATATCTATCTTTCTATATATCTATCTCTACATCTACATCTATTTATCTATCTATATCTATGTATCTATCTATGTATCTATATCTAACCAAAATGCTATCAAGAAAAATGTTTATTATTAAGAACTATAAAAAGGAAAACTCATGGACACAGACAACAGTATGGTGATTGCCTGGGAAAGGTTGGGTGGGGGGAAGTAGAACAGGGCAAAGCGGGGATCAATGCTGACAGGAGACTTGACTTTGGGTGGTAAACACACAATGCAATATACAGATGATATACTGCAGAATTATATACCTGAGACCTGTATAATTTTATTAACCAATGTCACCCCAATTAAAAAAAAAATCCACACTGCCAATTGAACTATGACACACATGCTTTATCACGAAAATTTCACTTTATACTTTTTGAAAGATATGTTTTCATGGGATTTTATCACATTATTTCTGCGCATGCATAAAAATATGTGAAATAAATTGTTTATGATTTTCCTAAAACATTCTTCATATTTAGAATTTGAAATTTGGAACCACTCACCTATCTAGAGTCAAGAATGTCCATATTTTCCCACAAAATACCAACTTTGGTTCCATCAACACTGGTGAGCACAGAGTTTCTTAAAATAACCTATAGATGCACTGAAAGTCATTAGAGTGATTTCTATGGTGGCTTTGCAACTGAATAAAGCTAGCCTGGCCCGCCTGCTGTCTTGGGCGGGGGGGGGGGGGGGGGGGTTGTAAAGCTCAAGTCCTCACCTCACCACCATTTGGTTGCTAGGAATAAAAGAAGGCTAAGCCACTGATACCCAGTCTGCATATTTTTAAATAGTTTTTTATTGATTTTTTTAGAGAGAGGAAAAGCAAGAGAGAAACATTGATGTGAAGAAGAAACACTGATGGGTTGCCTCCCTGCCTCCCCATTGCTCCCCAACTGGACATGAATCCTGCCCTGCTTGGAAGGAGACTCCAATCAACTTAGCCACCCTGGCCAGGGCCACCCTGCATGTCTTGATCTCACTGTGCATGGGCAGGCATTGACAATCATTACCCCACCACAACTGTAAGATGCATTTGATTTCAAGAGACAGTGATGTGGGGTGGGAGTCGACTCAGAATGCATCAAGTACATCATTTCTTTTCAAGATCAAGCATTGCATTAGAATGGGGACATTTTGCCCCAATGAAACATTCTGAAATCCATGAGTATGCAAAGAATGATGGCAGATTTCCTTTAGTCAACCTCAACTCTTCTATCCCCTGCCTAACGACAAAGAATTCCTCCTGGGGGGGGAGGGGGCGGTGGGGGGAATCAACCTGAGAGCAAAGTAGGAGATAATCTGTAGGAAATATAAATACTTAATACTAAAAATGGCTTCTTTCATGTATTTAAATACAAGTAATTTGTTTCAGATATTCTCAATACACATCTCCAGGACTTGCCATTTAGCTTCAGGAAAAAAAGAAAAGAAAAAAAGCAGCTCTTTTGAAGAGGTGATATATCAGTATAATTATAACAAATTTTTTACTTTACATAGAATGCAAATTATACTGGCAAAAGTGTTTAAAATTAACAACACTTTGAATTTCTGAGGGTTTTCTAATATACTGGGTTAAATAAAAGGGACTTCTAAGAGAAAATGTAAAAATATAATTTTTTACATTTAATTAGTCTACTCCCAGAACTAAAAATGTGCAAGACTCTAGACAACTGTTTCCAAGAGTTTATAGATGAGATGTACTTTTCCCCATTCTTCCCACTAATACAACAGAAACTCCTAGGCATTATATATAAAACAATGATTAGTAAACAAGTCAGATTGTCTAGGAAACCTACAACCTAAGAAAAGACACAGTGGTGGGTTCCCTGGGTTTCTTTATTGCCTCATATTTCCCAGAGTGGGAGCTGAAGACGCCAACATTCTGGAAATGCCAACAGGTGTGCACTAGAAAAGCCCCAGGAAAGTCTTCTCTTCAGCCAGAGGAACAGGCTAGGGCAGTCTAGCAACACAGAAAACTTTTAAACAATAAACACTCGACTCCAGCAAAACACTGAGAAAATAACGAAAAACCAAAATCCGCTGACCTCACCCCTACTCATCCTAGCAAAGGCCAAGTGGTGAGCCTAGACTTCCACCGTCCTGCAGTTGTGACAGGCCCCAGTAACCCCTGGGTTCATATCAGGGAAGGGTAAGTAGCGAGGCAGCACTTCCATTTCTGCTCTACAATAACAAGGCTTCCCCACCACTCACAACATCATTGTTGACTCTGTGGGGAACCTAAAAGTCCACCTCCATCTGGCAGTAAGGAGGTGCCCCTCTCCCTTTCAGGTGGGATGGGGTGCAGAGCCCTGGGTGGGCTCCCTTAACTCCCACCATCTGCCCATCCTTCTTTGCCATCACAAGCTTCTAAGGGAAGTCTCCCCTCTCACGTTGCCTCTTCCTCCCCCATTCCTAGTCCTGCAAGCTTTTGACTCTGCCTTTTGGTCCCTCAGTAGCCAATGCTATGCTTTGTCAAGTTCCAGACAACACAGCTGTCCAGTATAAGCATGTAGTACACGCTTTCTCTCTTTGCTGCCTATTGTTAGCCTAATTTTAGAAAGTTTTGTGACTATAGCCTACGATGGCATTTTACTCTTTTGAGAATGTGTCTTCTCAAACATTGGTTGCTTTTTGTTCAAGGTCAGGGTAAAATTTTGAAATTTTAAAAAAATTGACTGGAAAACTTGAGAATGAAAGCAACATACTAAGAAAGGCTGAGCAGAAAGCTCTAAGCACTCTGGATTTTGATGGCTCCATGAGATCAAGGGTGGATTGCTAAACTTATTGCCAAGAAAAAAAACAAATTAATTAGTAATTTAAGCCACCATTTTCCAGGTTGTCTGTTATGTGTAGAAAAAATGCAGTCCTAGTTGATGATACCTACCATTCTGTGTTCCCAGCCCTGCAGAGGCGTGACTTGTTCACAGGCAGTAAATTCGATTTAAGTGTGCCATGCAGGTATTTAGATATTCATAGAACAGCAAGAACATGCTAGACACTCTAACAATGATTCTTTATTGATATTTCAACCTTGAGAAATCATTGGGTCACTCATCCCCAGGCTATGCTGAGAATGTGACCACCACTTCTCACATATGGACTAATATGAAGTGTAATTAAATCAGAAGTGAGATGAAAATCTTGAATCTTGACTCTATTTCAGAAGAGTGACCTGGGTGCATAGGAGCCTGACATTCCTAAAGAAACAGTTCTGTGGTAGCTTAGGCTTTATCTCTTAATGTCAGATTGACAAAGCAATTTTCCATCCATCAGTCTGAACAAAACTGGGGTGGTGGGGGAGGAAGACATTATGTGGCCTATCTCTCTCTGGTTCTTAGCCTCCCTCTTAGAGTAGCCTGGGGATGAGTCACCCAATGGTTTCTCAAGGTTGAGATATCAATAAAGGATCATTATTAGAGTGTCTTTAGGATCAGAGAGCTGAAAAACCTTGGAAACTAAAGTTAAAAAATTATAAATAATTTTATTGTGAGGTTAAAACCCTGAAATAGTTATTTGTTCTTCACAGATTATTGCTTTGATGAAATATCCCTAATTCCTTAAGAAATTTCTGTTCCCTAGGAAAACTTAGAAAATAGAGTAACAACAATATGCTGCTCCATGTTTTACACTTTATATTAGCAGAATTTCTGAGCTCCTCATTTGTTGGGTGGTACTGGGTCCAATAACTGTCCCACTCTTTAATGTCACACACTTATTTCCTTCTAGCATTCATCACATTCTAAAATCATTATAGACATTTTTCTACTTGTTTATATCTGATTCTACCAACTTGAATGGCATTTTTATCAGAACGGAGATTCTGTCTAACTTCTTTATCCCTGACTTTCCAAAGCTTAGCATGTAGATACATTTGTTGAATAAATGAAGGCATGAGTTATTAAACAAAAATGAAAGGATTTATGACATGCTATTAATATCAAGAATATATATATAAGTATGGAATTACTGTGAAATGACTTGAAAAATTACTTGAGATCTTGACCTACCTTGGTATTATAAAAGCCCATAGAATTCTTACTGGCATAAGAAAAGTAATGTTCCTGCTGAGTGACCACTATAGTCTTTGAATATGCTTTTTAAAAATGCTCTAAATGGCTTGATAATACTTTCAATTCCTATATGTAATGTCAAGGAACTTCTTAATTTACCTTCTTTTCTTTTTTACTCAAGAAAAGAAGGTTGTTATATGGCCAAATATATATATATATCAGCTGGAATTTTTTACTGCAAAGCTGCATACACAGAGACTGAAACTACAAGTGACAGAATGACAGAAAACACTGGTTGACTGACTTTTTTCCAAAGATCACCTGAAACCATGGAGTTGTCCTTTGAATGTAGTCTTTGAATCCATCACACAAATTTTTGGAAAATAGTTTTAGTCTTATTTGAAAACTCATGGTATTTCTGACAAGTTTCAAAGAAAAATAAATTTATACAAGCTAGCATTTTTAAAAAAACAACAATGCAATTCTATAGTCTTCATGCAGCCACAAATACAAAAACATTAACCAGTAGAGAATTTTTCCATTGTTAGGGAGAAAATTATAATTATTCCTCAAAGTTAGTTAACAAAATCATTCTTGTGTTCTTCCATCTTATTGAGACTTATGGCTTACATATGGGTTTCATGTGAATATTTTTGGTTAAATCATTTCTTCTCTCAGACAACATGTATACTACATGTTCATATTAGAAAATTATTTTGTAAGACAATGAGACTTCTTTTATTTTTAAAAAATTTTTAAAATATATCTTTATTGATTTCAGAGAGAGGAAAGGAGAGGGAGAGAGAGAGACAGAAACATCAATGATGAGAGAGTCATTGATCGAGCCCGCAACCGGGCATGTGCCCTGACCAGGAATCGAACCCCGATCGCCTGGATCCTCGGTCGACACTCAACTGCTGAGCCACGCCCGGCTGGGGGAGACTTCTTTTAAATCGGAGGCTAAATAACTTACCAAACTCCCATCCCTGTCTACTGCATGCCTCCTGTTATTTTTTAACCTTTCTCAACTACCAATCATCACCTGACATACTTTGGAAATTTAATAAAATTCAACCTAGCCCTTTCATTGTGTTGCTTTGATTGCAGTGGATATTAAACTCCCATACAGTGTGCATAGTAAATATGCAGTTTTTTTCATGAGGTGATTGTCACACACATATGTATCTGCTTAGTAATACAATTTGCTCTGGATGCCAAATAGCGTAAAGTGCATATATATATGACTTACAGTTCTAATGAACCTGAAATTGTCATCATTAAATCCCACTTTTAAAGTTTGAGTTACAGTGTTTCCCAGAGGTCTGTGTTAAAATTCCCGCATACTATTTGGGATGGATGAGCGATTATACTAGCATTCAGCAGTTATTATTTGGCCACAGGCCAAATCTGGCCCCCTGCCTATTTTTGTACATCAAGCTTTAAGGGCACACAGCCATGCCTGATCATTTGCATATTGCCAGGGCCTGCTTTTGTGTCACAGTGATAGAGGTGAGTAGGTGCCACAGAAACTATATAGCCTAAAACCTAAAATTATTCACTATCTGGTCCTTACAGAAAAAGTTGCTGACCCCATGTTAAACCATTAGTGACCACTAAGTTTAAATTTAATTATGCTTATGAGGTTCAATATACATTTGACTTTTGAACCATGCTGGGGTTAGAGGTGCCAACCCCCACACAGTCAAAAATCCATGTATAACTTTTGACTCACCAAAAACTTAACTACTATTAGCCCATTGTTGACCTAAAGCTATAAAACTGATAATATAAACAGTCGATTAAAACACATTGTGTATGTTATATCTATTATATACTGTAGTCTCCCTATAAAGCTAAAGAAAAGAAAATATTAAGAAAATCATAAGGAAGAGTGAATACATTTACAGCATTTATTTAAAAAGTCCACGTATGTGCGGACCTGCGAAGTTCACACCTGTGTTGTTCAAGGGGCAACTTGAACAACTGTAGAGAACAAGACAAGCGAGACTATAAAAGGACAAAGTCCAGTTCTGTGACCCTGGGAGCTACAAGTTGGACTCCTAGAAGCACAGGAGGTGCAGGCTGCTGCCTCAGGTCAAAGGAGGGAGGGGTGCTGTCAACGGGAATGAGCCGTAAATCAGCTTTGCCTGCTCCATCATTTGCCTGCCAGTGCCTTGCTAAACAAAGGGGTGAAACTGAAAAATGCAGATTCTTTAGTAAGTTTCTGTCTGAGTCACTTTTAGTTACCAGGGCTGTGTAATGATACCCTGATTAGATGCACACTACGCTGCGTCCACATCAAGAACAGCTACAAACTATCAAAAACATTACACCTCGTGGTTCTCTGCAGAAGAAAATGAGATGCAAAACTGATTTTAAAGAGAAATTAAACTACCGTTGTTTTAGTTTTGGGCCATCACACATTTTATTAGCTTTCTCATACTCATAAAAATTTAAAGAAGAGCAGCTTTAGTTTTATAGCATCTTAATAAGCAATCCAAAGCATTTTAGAGTTTTATCATTAAATTTAATAATACACAAGCATAGCCTTTCCTGATGTCATCAACATATAAAAACACAAGGAAAGCAAGTACAGATATATGGTCTGATTACAAACCCCCAAACTTAACTCTAGTCATCAGCTAGGAAATGTAAGCAAGTGTTTACAATAAAGATATTTTTTTCTCAAGTTTGTGGAAGAAAAAAACTTCAATTTCCTGTCTATCTCCTGGAAAAATAAAAGACCAACCCCAAAATAAAAAATGACAAACCAACTATGTAGGGGTTAAAAGTGTTTCAGATTATTGGCAAAAAATTCCTAGAACTGAGACAGGTGTTATACCACAGGTGTGCCACTAGGGCAACTGCAGCTACAAGTGTGACCCAGCAGGAAGATCAAATGACTGAGGCACTGAGCCAGTGAAAAGTTACTCACAACATGAGCTTTCAGTCAAGATGGATGAGAAGTCCGGACCAGTTTAACCTCCTGCCTTGCACAACTAAAAACCAGTTAAATATTTAAAGTAATGGTTTTAAGATATTAGGCAATGGGTAGTGCAGAACAGTTACTCCCGAGAGAGAGGAAACAAGTGAGAGAAGCCCTATGACTGGCCTAGTTTACGGTATGGAGAGGGCCTCTTTCACATAGAGCTGGGATCCTGAAGGATCTTTACACTGACTCTGCCAGCCAGGCCATAGGCTATCACTGCCAAGCATTGTTTGAGCTTTTGTTAATACTGCAAAACACTTTTGCAAAGTTTGTACAAATTTACACTTCCTGCAGAGTGCATGAAAGCATTTTTTCATTTTAACTATTTTTGGAATATAGCAGTATCTTATCATGATTTTGATTTGCATTTCCCTAATGACTAGTATCTTTTAGAACCTTTTCAAACATTTACTGGCTATTTAAATATCTTTCATTGTGACGTGTCTCTAAGTCTTTTATATATATTTATTTTATTTTAATTTTTTTTATTGTTTTTTTAATTTTTTAATTGATTTTCAGGAATTTTATGTATTCTAAATCTGAGTTATTTGTTCATTGTATTGCAAAATCTTCTCCCACTCTCTGGCCTGCCTTTTTACCCTTTTAGTGTTGTCTTTTGATTGATAGAAGTTTATCATTTGACTAACAACCAATTTTTCAAGTATGCTTTTGCTTAAAACTTTTTAGGTTCTGTTCAAGAAATATTTACCTGTTTACACAGTGAGGTATTTTAAAATAATCATTTCTGAAGTAATAGGTTAACCGGAGAAAGAGGGTATCAAGATCTATTTCCAAAGCTGATTATTGCTGCTCAAAACAAAAACCCATATTACTCTGTAATGTTGATATTTTCACCTGCTTTTAACAAGGAGAGCAAGCACAGATTCCAAACTGAAATCCAATGATCAGTTAGGAAATTACATTTCCTTTAGGGGGAAATGTAAACATATGCTTATAATAGAGATATTTTTGTCAAACCCATGGAGGAAAACCTTCTTCTCAGAGTTTTGATTCGGCCAGGAGGAAAATGAAGCAGCCAAAGCCCTCATCAACTATTACTTGCTGAGGCAGGCTATGACAAAGCAAAATGTTCTTCTTTTATAGGTATAAGAAATGTAATTATTACCCAGAAATACCCCGAAGCTACAAGTGAAAGAGAATGAATAGAATATGTCTGCTGTTAACAAACAAAAATGAGGAAGCCTTTGAGTTACAAAGCTGACCTGGTCCCAAGGCCTAGAGCAGAGCCAGGTCAGGTGACAGCACCATTTACTGCGACTCTCCAGAGCACAGCTTGTTCCTCAGACAGTGTACAACAGCCTTCTTTCCTCTTCACTCTCCATCCTAAACACAAAGGCCAAACATTTATAAGCGCCTTCACCTTTACACAGGATGAACAAGTTCTTTGGCTCTCTGCCCACATACTAGATAAATACCAAAAGTTGTGAGAAACTCTTTAGAACAATGGTTTCTACTGCTATCTTCAGAGCCAGAAATGGAAACAAACATTTCCTTTGAAAAAAGAAATTAAAAAGATAAAGTTTGAGTTTAAAGTGGAGTTAAAATTGATGCATCTCAGAGATGTTTTTGTTATTCCAACTCTAAGAAATACAAAAGCTGGAGAAACATCAATAAAATTTGAAGGAACTATGAAATTGATTTGATTTTTACAATCTCAAGTGGTTGCTTTAAGGAAGCCTTTCTCTTTCTTGTAAATTACCTTGAGCAGAGCTCTTTATGAAATAATGTGCCATTTACTGAAATCTTGTCCTGGTGCTCTGCTCTGATAATACCTTCTAGTAAGGTTAGGCCAATTACTGGGTATAAGTGCTGGTTAAATTTTTTCTCTTCCTGCGGACATAAAGGTCAAATGTCTCAGAAACCTTTGGGTGGTTTGAGTTGTCTTCTTGTTTCAAATGAGACTTTGTACCAGTATTTCTTGGGATGCTCCCAATTCTTGGAGAAGGCTTTTGAAGCTCATGACATTCATCCTGACAACCTCTTCAGGCTACAGCTGAGCAAGTGATGGGTTAGCTGCAAGGATGTTTGCATGAGGTAGCAGCTCCTCTAACTAGTGGCACAGTGGGTAGTAACAAAGGGACTTCCCAGCAGAAATTGTTGGTTTTACTTTAGTTTGCAAAATTAATTTAGGAGAAGCAGTAGTTAGTTAAGGTCCATCTCTTAGCTTAATACAGAGCTAACAGATTAGTTCCTATGAATATATTTTTATGCAGTTTTATGCTTACTTCTATGATTCTGTTGCTTTTGACATCTCTTTGGTTGATTCTTTTTGACTAAAATATTCTATAGTATTCAGTTAATATTTTTATATGGTGATTTTATGCATCGATGCCAAAGACCTTTGGAGGCTGCTAATTTAATACCTGTGGAAGCTCTGATAACCTTATGATCATACCTTGAGCCTGACATTAATCATAATCTGCTGTGTGGCTGCAGCGTATCAGAATTACCTTTAAATCACAGAGGGCCTCTGGTTTCACAGCATTCCTTAACTTAGCGGCACTGATCCTATAATGTTATTTAGCAAATTCTCTGATTTCATTAAAACAGATATCATACAAAAAAGAACTCAGAGTTGTCATTGCTTTAAAATTCATTGATTTATGTTCTTATCTTTTTTATTTTTCTCCTACTTGGTTTAGTTTTACCTTGCTCTTCTTTTCTATGTTTTAAAAATAGAAGCTTTGTTATTTCTTATTTTTCTAATCTGTGCATTTAATACTATAAGTGTCCAGCTCAACACTACTTGTGATGTGTCCAACACATTTTGATATATTTTATTTTTCTTTATATTCAATTCAGTATACTTTTTAAAATTTTTATATTTATTTATTTATTTACTTACTTTTTATTTATTATTTATTTATTTATTTATTTATTTATTTATTTATTTATTTATTTATCTATTTTTAAGTTTTTTTATCTTATTGTTCAGAATATTACAGATACCTCCTTTTTATCCCCACTGATCCCCTCCACCTCACATCCATTCCACCTCCAGGCTTTCCCCATACCAATGTCTGTGTCCATCAATTATGCTTATAAACATATAAGTTCTTTGATTAATCTCTCCCCACCCACTTCCCCCTTCCTGCCTTCCCTCTGAGATCCTTCAGTCTGTTCCATGCTTCTATGTCTCCAGATCCATTTTATTCATTAGTTTATTTTGTTTATTATAGTCCACATATAAGTGAGGTCATGTGGTACTTGTCTTTCTCTGACTGGCTTATTTCACTTAGCATAATACATTCTAGTTCCCTCCATGCTGTGCCAAAGGATAAAAGATCCTTCCTCTTTATAGCTGCATAGTGTTCCATGGTATAAATGTGCCACAGCTTTTTTATCCACTCATCTACTGATGGGCACTTGGGCTGTTTCCAGATCTTAGCTATTGTAAATTGCACTGCTATGAACATGGATTATTTAGTAGTGTGCTATTTAGCTAAAAATGTTTATTAAATTAATATATTAAGCTACAGCTAGTGTGCTCTAGAAAAGACTGTATACCTAACTATGGGACATCAAGTAATTATGCATGCTTTGATGATATTAGCTGGAATTGATCTGTTGCTATATTATAGTCCCATTAAAGGTTTTTTTTGTTTTTTTTCTTCTCTTAAAAAAATAGTGGTAAAGAAACATTCTTCTAGTGGCTAGATCTGTGAGGAGGACACTTGAACATTGACTTCATGTGGAAGGAGAAACCATCACTGATACAGATATGTACAGCTAGGAAATAATGACTACCTTTGGTAGCTGGTCAGGAGCCTGAAAAAACAATATTGAAATAGTGGGTCAATGGGGGGCGGGGGGGGGGGGAGGGGCACATCTGTAATACTTTCAGTAATAAAGATAAATTAAAAACACACAATATTGAAATATTAAAAGAAAAGAGGTCTAGGAAGAAGTATGTGAATAGACACACATAAATCAGCACAAAGACTTCTGATCTTTATACCCTGTGTAGATGACTAGAGAAAGCTGCCACCACAGAGGAAACTCTCAGCAACCAGGTAGACAGAACAACCCATACTCTGGAAATTTCTCCTTGTACCTTAGTGCTTATTAATGGATCTACGAACAGAGTGATCATTGTGGAATAGTCAAAAGCTATACATGGACCCAGCACCATGAACTCCCATACCTACACTGATTTAGCCAGACACATCTACTGATAAATATCCAAACCTCCAGTGGCAGAAATTGATACTGAACCCTTGATTTGGTGCAATTCCTCAATGAGACCAAATAGCTATTGGGTGGCAAGTTGATTACATTGGACCATTTCCACCAAGGTTGGAGAGAACACCTTTCTTTATTGGAATTGATACATACTCTATCATCAGTGCTCCATCAGCATCTGAAACCAAGATTTTATGAAATAACAAATTCCTTTTTGTCATAATATTCAACCATACTGCTTCAGTTCAAGGGATCACTTAATGACAAAGTAGTTAATTAATAGATACATCACCAAAGGATTTACTGGAGAAATAGCCAGGTAGGATAGATGCACAGAATGCCTATTGAAGTCTCAGCTATTGTATCAGCTTAGCTTAAACACATAAGGTTTTTAATATCTTCCAGGATGTGGTATATGGTCTATACCAATGGCCAATATAGTGTTCTGTGTCTGAGGCAGCTAGAATAGATGAGTCTAAAACCTATGGGTACATGTAAGAATTACCTCTTCACTTGTAACCATAGGTTTAAGTTAGTGACTTAAATTCATATGAAGTAAAATATGAAAAAAAGTAAAATAAGGACAGTGAATTTATCAAACAAAATACACATCTTATATTCCACATAAATATTAGAGGTGTGCTTTCTAGAAGTCAACATAAAGAAACAAAATCCTTGCATAATTTACAAGTCCACAATATAACGACAAACATGAGCAGGAATTGAAATTACTTTGCAAAGTGGACAACATTGGACAATCTTAGATTTTTTAAATTATATAACAGGCCTTGTCTTCTTCCATTTGTTTAAATTTGTGAGACCTAATACTACTTAGTGGTATCCCAGAGAGTTAGCGATTATTTTCATGAAGACTGGAAAATAATCCAGGCAGGATTTTGTGTGTAATAGAAAATAGGTTTCCAAAATTTTTTTTGTTATTTTTTTATGACAGGTGCTGTAGTACACGCTAGAGTCAGTTTAAACAAGTGTTTTTCTGATGTCAAAAACTGTCCATGTGCCCAGGTATAAATTATAATGTTTCTAACATAAGTATGCTAGAGGTTTAGAGGGGACACAGAGAATGGATTAATTAGTTCTATATGAAGACAGCAGAAGAAAAGAAACAAAGAGACTTCATTGATAATGTAAATGTGAGGTATATAATGAAATTTGAAAACAAGTGTACTACCAGGGAAATAAACTCTGCCAGATAGGTGATAGATGATAGGTGATTGATGATAGATGATGATAGACGATAGATGATGATAGATTAGATAGATGATGATGATGATGATGATGATGATAGATAGATGATAGATAGATAGATAGATAGATGATAGATAGATGATAGATAGATAGATGATAGATGATAGATAGATAGATAGATGATAGATAGATAGATGATAGATGATAGATAGATGATATAGATAGATAGATGATAGATTAGATAGATAGATGATAGATTAGATAGATAGATAGATAGATGATAGATAGATGATAAATGATAGATGATAGATGATAGATAGATAGATGATAGATAGATAGATAGATAGATAGATGATAGATAGAAAGATAGATGATAGATAGATAGATGATAGATAGATAGATAGATAGATAGATAGATAGATGATAGATGATAGATAGATAGATGATAGATAGATGATAGATAGATAGATAGATAGATAGATGATAGATGATAGATAGATGATAGATAGATAGATAGATAGATAGATAGATGATAGATAGATAGATAGATAGATAGATAGATAGATAGATAGATAGATAGATAGATAGATAGATGATAGATATTCCCAGGGAACAGGATCAGTGTAAAGCATAAAGCCATGAAACATAGAAGATTTGAGGAACCAAAAGTTTGAATTTAGGGTCCTAGAATATGAGTGGAATGGGAGTCCTGAAAGATAATGTTTACTATGCAAACATAGAGGGCAGATTGTCAGATAGCAAGGGGCTCTTTACACCAGGTGAGAATTTTAAATTGCTTCTTGGGAAATGGGAAGGTGAGAGAAAAGTTCCAAAGGTAAAAACAGAGCAGCTTGCACAGGACCATTTATACCATGAAAAAAAATTTTTTTTCCTATTGGGAATCATTGAGGGGTCTTAAGTAGTGGGCTATAAAATAAATTTGATTTTAGAAAAATCACAGTGACTGTAACATGAAGAATGGAAATGGCCTTGGGATGAGGAGGCAACATGAGAGGTGAGAAATCATTTGAACATTGCTATTATAACCAAGCCAAGAGATGATATGAGCTTGAATTAAGGTTTAGTAATGGAGAACTGAAGAAAGGAACTGCTATGAGAGATGTTAGGCAGATAATATGGACAGAAGCTTAACACTACTTGGATGCAAAGGAGAATTGTAATATAATGATGATGATCATCATAGGAGCTCAGGTATTGCACTAAGCACTTTTCATTAATTAATATATTTGGGTTAAGTCTTAGTTTGGTGCTACCATATTGAAAGCTTACCTCTAATATTTTATGGTTATAATAATTCAGTATATTTGGGAATAAACAAGCTTATAGGATATACCCCACTTCTCTCAGTAGCTAAGTCAGACAACTCCTCTGAAACTTGTTTGTTATTAACTGGGGATGTTAATTCCTACCTTGCAAAATCATCATGATATTTAAAGGAGATAAACTACAGCATGAGCCAGGATACATGGTAAACTCTCAAAAAACATTGTTTTCCCTATAATTTAAAAAAACACCCTTTAATGTAAAAAAATACATCTACAACAGAAAGTGCTTTTTTTTTTTTTTTTTTTTTTGGAAAAAGAAATACTTTCTTATTTATATACATATTATTAAAATGCTAGGTTATGCTAATATTGTACCATACCATGGTTGTCAAATTTGGATTCCTTATGTTAATTCCAGCCATTGCTACTGGATATTTTCAATTTGTTTTTTGGAAAAACTCTATTGGAACAATAAATTAAAAACTTAATGCAGTGCATTTTGAGTTTGAAGGTATAGCAAGGCTACTGCAATAATATATCCTAGTAGCCATAGGACACACTTATTGTGTTTCTCTTAGAGACTTTCCCCCTTTTTTTATGTCAAAGCACAGCTTTGGATTAGTCTAAACTACTAAGTAGCCTAAGTGTCTTATTGTATTTGTGATTTGTTTTAAATGCCTCCCTCCCTCCTTTCCTTCTTTCCTTTTTTGCTTCCTTCCTTTCCTCTTTTTCTTTCTTTATTTCTTTGATTTAACATCTCATTAGCCAGGCCAGTCACTATTGTACCCACTAAACCTTTCATTTAAATTTACCACACAGTTAGGTTGTTATGAAAATATGAAATGCTATAAAGCATCCTCACTGGGTGGACAGCATGACTTAATTGTGCAGAGCAAGAATTCAACCTCCCTTAAAGTACTTCTGCCCTGTCTGGGATAGCTGACTATTATCTCCAGCAAATTGTGTCTGTGTTTCTAGCACATGAAAATGTTAAGAAAGCAGTACATCCATTCTGTTCTTTTATTGCTGAAATGCTCATGACCTTGATGAAGGACAAAGTGATATTTATACAAATAATACTCTTCCTTTGCCTGCAAGTCTCTGGAGGGAAGAGAAAATGTCCTGTGGAGTCCCTGGGGATTATCAACTCACCACTGAGATCTTAGCCATTCCCTTTTAGCTCTTCATAGACAGCCAGACTCTCCTAAAATACTGAGTGTTTGTCAAGATTACAATATATTTTGGAGCCTATGCTATTATTCTGACCACAAAGTGACCAATTATCATACTGTTATCATCACTGACTAAATCACACATATAAGAGTGTTTTTCTGAAAACAACCAGATCATGGAAATTTACTGAAGGCAAGCTGTGAGTTGGCCACTCCATGTGCCCTGGGACAGACATTGCAGAGATAATGAGGAGATATCCAGGGGAAAGCCCATATCACAAATTGTCAGCTATTAGAAAGGAAAATAAAAACTGGAACTCAATTATTCCTAGAGACTTCTGACCAGCAATGTTTTTCTTGATACTAACTGGAAAGTGTCAAGTGTAAAGTATCGTATCTATGTGGAGAAATACAGCCAGCCTGTCTGTTTGATTAATATATTTATCTAGCTAAGATATTTATAGACTTAGAAGTACCAGTCCTGATAAACAACTTCTATCTTTCCTGAGCAACCAAACCTCAGGATTTCACCTATTTTGAGCACAGAATTAGTTTCATTTTACTTTATTTCCAAATTGAAATTAATCAGATTTTTACATCAAATATCATTGCACTTTTTCTTTTACAGAAAAACAAAACTGTATATACACTTTGGCTTTTATTATTATTATTATTGAATCAATCTAAATATTTCACCAAAATTTTGTTTTAACCAAGACTACCCAACTTATCAATAATACTTTTGCTTTGGACTATTAATCCTTCTTTGGATTTTCAACAATACAGTGAAATAAAAATAAAAATAAAGTGATCTTTCTGATAGTATTAAAAAAAAACTGCCTTGTGTAGATACAGCTTAAATAACTAATTGTTGTTGGTGTTAAATGCAGGTTTTAATCAAGGAGAATTTAGCCACAATAACAAGAAGCATTTTGTGCTCCTGCTAAAGCAAAATTTGTTTTTGGAAGTGACATGTCATGGAGCAGCATCCTTTACTCTGTGTTGGTATTTTTTCTCCCTAAGTCTATAGCAATAATCCTGCTACAATGGACCAGCATGAAACCTCAGAGCCAATGCTCACCAGGTGCATTTGAGATAGACTGAGTGAAAACAAAGTATTGAAGTAAGTAAAACAATCAGCCAGCTTTTTCTAAAGTGAACAATGGGTAGGAACAATTCTAGGGGTGGGAAGGGGAACCACTGTACATTTAGTAATACTATCATCTTATAAAACATTTTCTTCTTCCAATTTCTTAGTCTAGGATATGAATAACTGCTAATAAATCTACCCAGCATATAAATTAATTTTCTTGGTTTTGTTAAGAAGTCAATTACATTTTTTATTGTGTGTTGCTTAACATAATAGATATTTCATATTGTAGTTCTATAATAACTGTATTTTAATTATATTTCACTCAGGTTTATAAAAGTGTAATTAGAACCACATTTTAACTGCTTCCAAGAATGATCAGATAATTGCGTTCCATTGAAAGATCCTTGAGGAGAGATCCAAGATGGTGGTGGACTGAGTGGAAGCTACACTTACACTCTCTTGGGACCAAACTGGAATTACAACTAAAACAGAGAAAAATTATCCTGAAAAACAACTGAAGACGAGCTGGAGAGCACCTTCATAACCAAGGAGGAAAAGTGGAGACCACATAGAGACTGGTAGGAAGTGCAGAGGCATGAGAGGGCTGGCTGGGCTCCCACAGGCAGCAGCTGAAGGTCCGGAAGGAGATCTCAGCTGTGGGGGTTCCCACAGAGGACTCTGGGGCCTAAACCCCAGGCTGGGCTTCCCAGCCAAGAGCACCAGACCTGAGAAAGGTGCCCACATAACATCTGGCTGTGAAAAGCAACTGGGTTTCTGTCTGCCAGGGAGAGGAGCTGGAACCAGAGGCACCCTATTAAAGAGCCAACACACAAAGTTTCATATGCAGCCACTCACCTCGGGCTCCAGCAGAGGGCGAGTGGAGTGGGCTGGAGCTGTGTGGGGAGAGTCTGGGGTTGTGGTCTCTGGAGAGTGAGATCAAGGGAAGCCCATCTGGATTCCTGTGCCCAGTCATTTCCCCAGACTGTGGAGGACATCTTTCTCTGGTGGCCGATTTTAAGTTTTTGCCTGAGGGGGGAAGCAATTGCCCCACCCTGCTGGGAAGCGTCTTGCCCTGCCTAGAGGAGTTTCTACAGCCTGAGGCTTGTTAAGAGACTGATAACAATAAACCACCCCACCCTGTGGAGCTTCTATAGCCTTCAGCTCATTAAGAGATCAGATTAATCAGCCTGCAGGCAGAGGCAGACCTCAGCGTGCTTTGAGTCTTTGCCTGATCTGCTTTCGGACCTGGGCCTTAGAAAAGCACACTTTGGTGTGCACCTTGGTTCTGTCCAAACCCACCCAGTCCCAAAAGAGGAGACCTCAAGGCTAGGATTGTTGATATCTCCAAACAGGGTACTCATGGCCAGTCACAAACTGTGTCTGACACTGGCCTGTACCAGAGACACTCCAAAAAGACTGAGAGACCTAGCAGATCTACTTAATACTTAGAAACAAACCCCAAAAAGTAGCCAAAATGGGGAGACCAAAAAACAAGCCCCAGAAGTCTCCAGAAAAAGAGCTAAATGAAATGGAGATAAGCAATCTCTTGGATATAGAGTTCAGAATACTCATTGTAAAGAGATGCTCAACAGCATGAAAAAAGATATGGAAACTATGAAGAAAATTAAGAATGTCAGCAGAAATAAAGAATACATTGGAAGGAATAAACAGCAGATTAGAGGAAGCTGAGGATCAGATCAGTGAATTAGAACACGGGGTAGAAAAAAACACTCAATCAGAGACTCAGAAAGAAAATACAATTAAAAACAGGAGGACAGACTAAGAGAGATATGGGACAACATGAAATATAACAATATTCATATCATAGGATTCAAAAGTACCAGAGGAGGTCAAAAGTAAACAAGGGTTAGAGAACCTGTTTGAAGAACAATGGCAGAAAACTTTCCTAACCTGGTCAAGGAAAAAATCAAACAAGTTCAGGAGACACAGAGTCCAAAGCAAGAAAAATCCAAAGAGGCCCACGCCCAGACACATCATAATTAAAATGCCAAGAATTCAAGACAAAGAGAGAACCTTAAAGGAAGCTAGAGAAAAGCAATCTGTTACCTACAAAGGAGCCCCCTTAAGACTGTAAGCTGACTTCTCATCAGAAACTCTACAGGCCAGAAGTGAATGGCATGAAGTATTGAAGATAAAGCAAAACAAGGATATGAAACCAAGACTACTCTATCCAGCAAGATTACCAGTCATGCTGGGTGGTGAAATAAAGAGCTTCCCAGACCAAAAAAAAAAAAAAAAAGGCTAAAAGATTTATCACTACAAAACCAACATTGCAGGAAATGTTAAAGGAACTTCTATAATTAGAAATATAATAAAAGAGAGTGAGAAACATAGGCATAGGCATAAAGAAACAAAATGGCAGTAGATAAATATCTTTCAATAATTACCTTAAATGTAAATAGATTAAATGCCCCAATAAAAAGATGTAGGGTGGCAGAATGGATAAGAAAACATCACTCAAATATATGCTGTCTACAGGAGACTCACCTTAGAACAAAAGACTCACACAGGATGAGAGTGAAGGAATGGAAAAAAAGTTTCCGTGCAAATGGAAATGAAAAAAAAGCTAGGGTAGCAATAATCATATCGAACAAAATAGACTTCAAAATGAAGACCATAACGAGAGACAAGAAAGGTCATTACATAATACTAAAGGTATCAATCCAACAAGTGGATATAACTATAACAAACATATATGCACCCAATATAGGAGCATATAAATTTATAAAAAATCTTCTAGAGAACTTTAAGGGAGAGATCAACAGCAATACAGTCATACTAGGGGACTCTAACACCCCACTGACTTCACTGGATAGGTCTTCCAGACAAAAGATCAACAAGGAAATGGTGACCCTAAAAGACACACTAGATCAGATGGATTTAACTGACATTTACAGAACATCCTATCCCAAAGCTGCAGAATATACATTCTTCTCAAGTACACATGGGAAGTTCTCAAAGATATACCACATGTTAGGACAAAAAACAAATCTCTACAAGTTCAAGAAGATTGAAATCATATTGAGCATCTTCTCGGACCACAGTGGCATGAAATTAGAAATCAACTACAATAAAAACACTAAAAAACATTCAAACACATGGAGGCTGAACAGCATGTTTTTAAACAATTAATGAGTTACCAAAGAGATCAAGAAAGAAAAAAAAACTTCCTGGAAACAAATTACAATGAACACACAATAACTACAAATCTATGGGACATAATAAAGCAGTCCTGAGAGGGAAGTTCATAGCACTACAAGCCTACCTCAGAAAACAAGAAAAACTTCTAATAGATCTCTAACCCTACAACTTAAAAACTTAGAGAGAGAGCAACAAGAAAAGCCCAGAGTAAGTAAAAGGAAAAAAATAATAAAGATCAGAGCAGGAATAAATGACATAGAGACTAAAAAACATTACAAAAGATCAATGAAACTAAGAGCTGGTTCTTTGAAAAGGTAAACAAGATTGATGAACCATTAGCCAGACTTATCAAGAAACAAAGAGAGAGGATCCAAATAAACAAAATATGAGATGAAACAGGTGAAATAACAACTGACCCAACAGAAATACAAAGGATTGTAAGAAAATACTATGAACAACTACATACCACCAAGCTGGACAATCTGGATGAAATGGGTAAATTCCTAGAAAAATACAACCTTCCAAAACTCAATCAGGAACAGTCAGAAAGCCTGAATAGGCTGATAACTGCTGATGAAGTTGAAGGAGTAATCAAAGGGCTCCCAGAGCACAAAAGCTCTGGACCGGATGGCTTCACAAGAGACTTTTACCAAACATTCAAAGAAGAATTAATACCTATCCTCCTCAACCTATTTCAAAAATCCAAGAGGAAGGTCACTTCCAAACTTTTCACAAGGCCAGCATTAGCCTAATTCCAAAACCAGATAAAGATACTACGAAGAAAGAGAATTACAGGCCAGTATCCCTGATGAACATAGATGCTAAAATCCTCAACAAAATATTAGCAAATTGGATCGAGCAATATATTAAAAAGATCATACACCATGACCAAGTGGGATTTATTCCATGGATGCAAGGCTGGTACAGTATTTGCAAATGAATAAATGTGATACATCACATAAACAAATTGAAAGACAAAAATCACATGATCATATCAATAGATGCAGAAAAAGCATTTGACAAAATCCAGCACTCATTTCTGATAAAAACTCACAGCAAAGTGGGAATAGAGGGATCATACCTGAACATAATAAAGGCCATATATGACAAACCTACAGCCAACGTCATACTCAATGCACAAAAAATAAAACCATTTCCCCTAAGAACAGGAACAAGACAGGGGTGTCCACTTTCACCACTCTTATTCAACATAGTACTGGAAGTCCTTGCCACAGCCATCAGACAAGAAGAAAACATAAAAGCCATCCAAATTAGAAAGGAGGAAACAAAACTGTCATTATTTGCAGATGATATGATATTGTACTTAGAAAATCCTAGACTCCACCAAAAAACTACTAGATTTTATAAATCAATTCAGCAAGGTAGCAGGATATAAAATTAACACCCAGAAATTGATGGCATTTTTATACACCAATAATGAACTCTCAGAAACAGAAACTGAAAAGCAATACCATTTACCATTGCAACTAAACAAATAAGATACCTAGGAATAAACTTAACCAAGGATGTAAAAGACCTTTACTCAGAAAATTACAGGACACTGAAAAAAGAAATAGAGGAAGATATAAACAAATGGAAAAATATACCATGTTCATGGATTGAAGAATTAACATCATTAAAATGTCCATACTACCCAAAGCAATCTATAAATTCAGTGCAATTCCTATTAAAATACCAACAGCATATTTCACAGATCTAGAATAAACACTTCGAAAATTTATATGGAACCAAAAAACACCCTGAATAGCCACGGCAATCTTGGGAAAGAAGAACAAAGTTGGAGGAATCACAATACCTGATATCAAGTTGTACTACAAAGTCACTGTAATAAAAACAGCCTGGTACTGGCATAAGAACAGACATATTGATCAGTGGAATAGAACAGAGAATCCAGAAATTGCCCCATGCCATTATGGTCAATTAATATTTGACAAAGGAGGCAAGAACATAGAATGGAGTAAAGACAGTCTCTTCTTTAAATGGTACTGGGAAAATTGGACAGGTACATGCAAAAAAATGAAACTGGACCACCAATTTACACCATACAAAAGTAAATTTAAAATGGATAAAATACTTAAATGTAAGGCATGAAACCATAAAAAATCCTAGAGGAAAACATAGGCAGCAAAATCTCAGAAATCTCTCGTAGCAATAAATTTGCTGATACATCTCCTAGAGCAAGAGAAACTAAGGAGAAAATAAACAAATGGGACTGCATCAAAATAAAAAGCTTCTGCACAGCAAAAGAAACCATCAACAAAACGAAAAGAGAGCCCACTGTATGGGAGAAGATATTTGTCAGTGATTCATCAGATAAGGGGTTAATCTCCAAAATATATAAGAAACTCATACAACTTAACAAAAGGAAAGCAATCCAATTAAAAAGTGGGCAAAGGACCTAAACAGACACTTCTCCAAAGAGGACATACAAATGGCTAAGAGACATTTCAAAAAATGCTCAACATCGCTAATCATCAGAGAGATGCAAATTAAAACCACAATGAGTTATCACTTCACACCTGTCAGAATGGCTCCATCAACAAGCCAATGAACTACAAGTGCTGACGAGGGTGTGGAGAAAAGGGCACCCTAGCACACTGCTGGTGGGGATGCAGACTGGTGCAGCCACTATGGAAAGCAGTATGGAGTTTCCTCAAAAGATTAAAAATTGACCTGCCGTTTGACCCAGTGATCCCACTTCTAGGAATATATCCTAAGGAACCTGAAACACCAATCACAAAGAACTTATGCACCCCTGTGTTCTTAGCAGCATAATTTACAATAGCTAAGATCTGGAAACAGCCCAAGTGCCTATCAGTAGATGAGTGGATAAAAAAGCTGTGGGATATTCATACCATGGAATACTATGCAGCTGTAAAAAACAAGGATCTTTTATCATTTGAGACAGCATGGAGGGAACTAGAAAATATTATGCTAAGTGAAATAAGCCTGTCAGAGAAAGACAAGTACCACGTGATTGCACTTATATGTGGATTATAATAAACAAAATAAACTGAAGAACAAAATGGATCGAGAGACATAGAAGCATGGAACAGACTGAGGGATCTCAGAGGGAAGGTGGGGAGGGGAGAATGGATGGGTAGGGATTAATCAAAGAACTTATATATTTATAAGCATTACCTACGGACATAGTCACTGGTCTGGGGAAGGCCTGGGGATGGGATGGATGTGGGGTGGAGGGGATCAATGGGGGTAAAAAGGGGACATCTGTAATATTTTCAACAGTAAAGATAAAGAAGCTAAAAAAAAGTATAATTAGAACATGTAGTAGAGTGCAGTCTCAACTTTTAATACATCACTATCATGTTAAAATGTAAAGGAAACTGAATCAGCAGCAGAATTATATTTCACATATGTCCTGTGGTATGTTATATACAATTATGATGTCTACAAATAGGGTACAAGGACACTTAAGAGTAGGAATGATGGAGACCAATTAAAGTAGTCATACCTACTGGCAAAATGCAGTTCAAGGTTTTGCATTATGGATGCTAAAAATTAGCTAGTAGTCCATTCTATTAAAAGTATATTATTTCATTTAAAGGTATATTGTGGGGTTTTTTTCAAGTTAAATCATTATGTCACCAATACTCTTATTTTAACAAGTACACTGGAACACCATATTTCATTGAAAGAGCCCCAAACATGTACTTTTACAGCAGTCCAGAAAGACTTTAATTTAAAAGAGATTATTATACAAAATCCAATTTAGAACTAAGCTGTAAAATTTACAGAACAATATGAGCAAGTCTAAATCAAGCATCCATATATGGGTGGGCCAGGAAAAGCATATGATAGCTTTTTAAGTGGCGCAGGAGAGTGGCATATGATGCTGTTTTACAAAATCCTTCCTCTTGGCTACCTTAATGGTGCATAGAATAGCACATAGTAGCTTAGAGGAAAAGGCAGATTTAACTTATTCCCTTGTGCAGAGAAAACATTTCTTTGATTTTGGAATAGAAAAGTATCTTTTCATCAACAGGGCATTTTCTCTTGGATTCTATATGAAGGTCTTTTTTTCTGATATCCCATTCAATTAGGTTTTGCAAGATTCTAAAATGCTTTTATGTCTATAGACCTAGGGTGCTTGTGTTCATAAACAAAGAAAAGGAAGGTTGTACAGAGTAACAAGGTTCTTTGCAACTTGCTGGTATTCTGTGTGACTAAGATAATGTCATGACTAGGAAGCAAAAGAAAACTCTGAGCATTATCCTCAAAGATTTTGTGAAAGGATTCAACTGGCTCTGGTAAGAAGAATTTGTGCTAGATGTGTTATCAACACACACAATATAAATGCATCAAGAGATTTGCAAACAGATTCAGTGACAATTGTATGAGCCAATATATGTAATACATTAAACCTGAGACAGATTGTCCACATTGTTAATCATCATAGCTCAGAATCCACTTGCTTTCTAAAACAAATGTGTGGAATTTTCAATAAAAATGCTTCAAAGCTTTTGCAGTAATCAAATAAAATTATGGTCATGAGTGATTTATAAATTGTAAAGTTATTTATACATTTTAGTTGTTATTAAGCCAAATAACATGGATACAGATGTAATTCCCAATAGTTGACATACTTGGCTGTTTACATCACTTAGAGAACTGTAAGAAATATCGATACTTAGGGCCCACCCCCAGAGATTCCGATGAGATCAGCCTGGAATGTAGCAGGATATCAGATCTCGAGATAATTCTAATATGTGCTTAATGTCTTCATTTATTTATTTTTTAAGCCTCACCTGAGGATATGTTTATTGATTTTAGAGACAGAGGAAGGGGGAAAGAAAGAAACATCAATGTGAGAGAGAAACAGCTATTGGTTGCCTCTTGTAGGCACCCCAATGGGGGCTCAAACCCACAACTTAGATATTTGCCCTGACTGGGAATCGAACCCCAAATTTTTTGTATACTGATGACACTCCAGCCAAGTGAGCCACCAGGCTAGAGCTTCGTTTCCTTTTTTGCTACAGCACAATGCTATGGTGGCTTTTTTCCCCTCACTGGGGAAACATGTTGGCTTTTAATTAAACTGGAAGTAAAATTTGACACCCATACCAAAAATAAATAAATAAAAATGAGACCCTTATTTTGAATATGTAACATGTGCTCAGTTATTTGCCTATGTCATTTCTGATCCCTGCAATGACTAGAAATAATATTTCCCATTTAAGAATGAGAAACCTAAAACTCAGAGAAGAAAAATTTCTATATCCATGTTGGTAGCAAATACAGAACCGGGATTTGAACTCAAGTATATTTGTCCCCCCACCCTCCTTCCCACCTTCCCTCTGAGATCTGTCAGTTTGTTTCATGCTTCCATGTTTCATGCTTCCTATCTTGTTTGTCAATTTATTTTGTTCCTTAGATTCCACATATAAGTGAGAACACGTGATATTTGTCTTTCGCTGCCTGGCTTATTTCACTTAGCATAATATTCTCCAGATCCATCCATGCTGTCCCAAAGGGTAGGAGATCCTTCTTCTTTACAGCTGCGTAGTATTCCATGGTGTAAATGTCCCACACTTTTTTATCCACTCATCTACTGATGGGCACTTGGGCTACAGAAAGAATATATGCACCCCTATGTTCATAGCAGCACTATTTACATATGTGATTTTTAAAACAAAGTATATATGAGGATTAGGTTTCCTGGATAAAACAAAAAGTCAGGTGTATAAAAAGACACGACTTTGTTGCTATGTTTATTAGTGCAATGTGAATTATTATAATAGTTTTGGAAGGGCCTTCATGAAATCTGTAAAAAGTTATTCGTGGTTGTTTCATAATAACTAAGAATAACTGTATGCCTACCTTCTGATTATTCACTCCCAGGCACTACATGGGGCTTACCTCATTACTTATCATGGGAAGGATAGGAGAGAGATGCTTTTATTATTCCTATTTTGCCAAAAAATATATTTAAAAAAAATACTTGGAAGGTTTAATCAGCCACCTCACAGAAATATAGGCACTCAGTGGCAGAACGTAATTCAAGCCCACCAGCCTGCCGTTTCACCCTACTCTCGTTTAACATAGTAATTTTGTATTTATGAATATGTCCAAGGAAATAATCAGAATAAAAAATAAACTTACTGCAATATTCTTTCTTAATGGTAAAAAACTGGGAGAAAAAAACAAGCAAACAAAATATTCATCAATAGTGGAATATTCAGGCAAATGATGGTAAACTAAATAGGTACAATGAAATATTACACACCTATTGGAAACAATGTTTATAACAACTATACATATGGACTCATAGTTATGAGGTTACTTCTACATGGGATGTAGAAAACTGTACAAATAGCCTCTTCTTCATCTGCAACAAGAAAGTCCAGATAATCTGTAATCATAACCTTTTCTTGAGCCCATCAGAGAGTTGAGGCTGTAATACCCAAATCAGGTTGACCAGTCCCAAGGATGGACGGGTCTTTCCAATTAGAGAGAGGACATGCAACATGTCTCACCTTTGACTGAACAGGGTAGAAAGAGTGGCTGCTATACAAATGGGTAAAAATAAATTAATATTTTAGAAAATTTTCAAGGTCAAGTTTGTGCCAACTTCTCGTTTTGGATGTTCTGGAAGCCCCAAATGAGAGTTCACACTTACAGGAAAGTACTTCTCTATGTGTATCCACCTGAAACTCACTTGGTGCAATGCATAACACTAGTAAAAGCTCACTTTTTGTTTTTGTTTTGGTGTTATTGGGTAGGAGGGAGACAGAAGAGAGCCAGTTGAAGTGACTATTAGGCACACATTTTTAGATATCATTAATATTATTATCTATTATAATATTACACAAATCATATCATTCCCGGATTTTGGTGTTTGCTCCTAATTTATATCTTATGGATTTCAGGTAGCAGCATTAGAGGTACTTGCCTTAACCAAGAAAGAGTATTTACCTTTTTTTAAGCCTTTTTTTTTTTCTTTTTTCTTTCTGTTATTTTTTTAGAGCAGTTTTAGGTTCACAGCAAAATTAAGAGGAAAACACAGGCATTTCTCATATACCCCAGCCCATCTCACACGCATAGGCTGCCTCATTATCAACATCATTTACCAGAATGTTATGCTTTTCCCAAGAATAAACCTACACTAACACATCATAATCATCCAAAGTCCATAGTTTACACCATGGATCACTTGGTGGTGTACATTCTATAGGTTTGAACACGCGTATAATGACATGTAGCCATCATTATAGCACCATACAGTGTATTTTCGCTGCTCTGAAAATGCTTTTTGGGGCACTTATTCATCCCTCTCTCTCACAGCCCCTGGCAACCACTGACCTTTTTACTGTTTTCATAATTTTGGCTTTTCCAGAATATCCTATAGTGGGAATCATATAGTATGTAGCCTTTTAGATTGCCTTCTTTCACTTAGTAAGGTACATTTAAGTTTCCTCCATGTCTTTTCATGGCTCAATAGCTCATTTCTTTTTAATACTAAATAATATTCCATTGTCTGAATATACCATTATTTATCCACTCACCTACTAAAGGACATCTTGGTTGCTTCCAAGTTTGGGGAAATATGAATAAAGCTGCTATAAACATCTGTGAACAGGTTTTTGTGTGGGCATACATCTTTAACTCCTTCGGGTAGATAACAAGTAGCACAATTACTGGATCTGTTTAGATTTATAAGAAACGGCCATACTCTCTTCCAAAGTGTCTGTACCATTTTGCACTGTCACCAGCAATGAGTGAGGTTCCCTGTTTTCCATTCCCTCATCAGCATGCAGTGTCGTCAGTGTTCTGGAGCATAGCCACTCTAATAGGTGTGTGGTGGTATCTCACTGTTGTTTTTAAATTGTGTTTCTCTGATGACATATGATATGGAACATCTTTTTATGTACTTATCTGCCATCTGTATATCTCTTTTGGTGAATATTGACTTCTGTTTAAACTATTTTTATTCAAATCTACCTGGAAAGGAATTAGATACTATAAATATCTGTAAGTATGTATATAATAGGTTCTCTCATTCCACATTTTACAATGGATTTTTCTCAGAACACACGAAAAGGCAGGCAGTGTAATAAAGTGTTTATTTACTATTTTAATTGCAACATGCATGTTGTGATCTGGCTTCATAAACAATTAATTATCCATTAATTTAATTCTGGAACTCCTTAGTGTAGTTTCAAAGGAAGGCTGTATCATTTTTCAAACATGTCATTTCTCTGCTGGTGAGTGAAATCATGTCACAAAACATATGGCAATAAGACCTTCCTTTTAGAAAGGCTAAGATAATATTTTCCCCTTTTATTACATTTATGTGATAAAGAGAAGGAAATGTGTAGCTATCCAAATAGAATCACCCAAAAGGGAAATCAACCCCCCCCCACACACACTCATACACACATACACACACACTCACTCACTCATTCACTCACTAACTCACATACAATGTTATACCATCATGTATTTTCTTGAGCTAAAGCTTCCTTAACAAAGATTTTGGATAATATTGTGTCTGCCATCTGTATGCAATATTTAGAGATGGTGGAATGTTGCAAAATCGGATGACAGTACATTCTAGTTCATTACACTCACTGCATCCGGGGGATAGATTTGAATTAATCTTGAGTAGCTTAACTGGTATGAAATAAATCTTTAGAATAAAACTGAATCGCCAGTATCTGTGTTTTTGCAAAAGTATTTTCAGAATGAAATTTGACATTTTTCCCCTCTCCCAGGGGTGGCAGTTTACTGCTGGTTATCATTGCTGTTTAATGAAATTTAGGCTTTCAAATAAAAAAAACTAATTACTATATAAATTCAAGAATATTTTCATTTTCTACTCCATTTCCCTTCTCTCCTCACATCTTACCCCATCTAGGCAATGTGGGAGAACAGAGTTACATTCATTTATAATGACTATAAACACATTCTGGCAATAGGGGATTTTGATAAAATGCAAAGATAAATAATACTGCAGAAGTGTGTTAACAGTTTCTTAGGAACCTAGGCAGGGTCAAGCTCAGGGAAATCAGTGAATGACATGGAGTCTGCCCCTCCAGGTTCCCATAGGACTTGTAACTAGCAGAAACCAAATAGACTCTCGGTTTCTCTGAGCTGACAAGTTAAATTCTAATTCTGGCTACTCATCTTTAAAGAAACAGGAGGCACCCAGCTCAGGCCCAGTATGTAATTGGACCTAAGTCACAGTGTCTGCCTGTAACTATGTCCCTGAAGTCAGATGGTTTAAACTGGGAGCAGGGCCATGTTTTTAGCTTAAGTGTAGGCTTATATTTTTAGAATAAAAAAAGATTTAATTTTTAGAAAATATATGCTTTAAATATTTAAAGCTGGGTTTTATGTTGTAATTAGTGAATTGAAGTCAAAGACAAGGGATGTGAAGAATAAACATAGAAAAAAAAAAATTTCAGCCCTGCTAATGTGGCTCAGCTGGTCGGGCATTGCCCGGGCACAGAAAGATCAAAGGTTCGATTCTCAGTCAGGGCACATGCCCAGGTTTGGGGCTTGATCCCCAGCAGGGGGCATGCAGGAGGCAGCTGTTATGGATGTTTTTCTCTCATAGATGTTTCTCTTTCTTTTTCTCTCTCTTCCTCTCTCTAAAAATTAATTTTAAAAAGAAAGAAAAATAAAATTCAAACAAACTAGCAAAAACAACACCTGCTATTAGAAATCAGTTATTATTGGAGAAAGAAATGGCCACAGGATTTAGTTATTACCTAGATACTACAGAAAGGTAATATACTGTGGAAAATGATGCTGGAGGTCTTTGATATGAGCTGGAGGGTACTTAAACTTAGCAATCATTTTATTAACATTGGATTGCACTGTGAAAAGTGGGTAGCCAATTCCCACCAGCAGAGATTCCAAACTCCAGTTTTAATCCATTCTGATAGTCTTAGAGAAGGATTCTGATGAAGTTCCAGACAGAGGCTTTCTTTATATTGATTTAGAAAATTCCACAAATAGAAATAAATACTCCAGTGAAGGAAGGGAAAATGTCAAGCTGGGTAAAACAAAGGGGAAATAGGTAATGAGCAGAGAGGTCAAAAACAAGAAAGAAAGTGACATATTGCCTTAGAATTCAGACAAGGGATTGCCAAGTTTTCTTACCAGCTTCTGTTGTAGTTATTGCCCTTAATCTAATACCCAGTGAGTGTGGAGGGGATTTGACTTTGGGTGGTAAACACCTAATGCAATATACAGATGATGTATTATATAGGATTGTACACGTGAAGCCTATATAATTTTATTAACCAATGTCACCCCAATAAATTTAATTTTAAAAAAAAGAAATAATAGTATTGTTTTCCTTCAAGTGAAATTCAGGATTTTAACTTCTGGGAAGACAAATCTAGGTGAGCAGCCACCAGTCAAAGATATTTTCCAAGGCAGTAATAAAGTTTGAGTCTTTATCATTAGAATTAAGTGTTATTAGTGGAGTTCCATTCTGAAGGGGTTTGTCAGGGTTGCATCATATGTAAGGATAATAAAAAATAATAATCTCTGCATTGGCATGATTGATTTATATATAGAATGTATTTTCACATACATTCTTTTGAGTCTAACAGTTGCGGCCATTATTTATCAAAGTGACACAAGAAGCAGGTATGTACACCTTAGTGTTAAAGCCACAGTATATCCAGAGAGAAAAATATGATTTCTTATGTTTAGTTAAACAGAAACCAAGAATCTAATCTCTTTCAAATATTTGGGACTGAGAGTATTTCAGCTCTAATCCACTTTATATTACAGCACATCTCAATACACAGTATCTCAGTGCACTAACCTAAGGGGAAATATTATGACTTAAATTTCTGCTTATTCTGAGAGTCTTCTAGATCAGTGGCTTTCTTACAGTCTCATTTCTAAAAACTCTTCCCCAATACTAGACTTAATAGGGTGATCATTTTGTAAGGCATATAAATGTCTAATCACTATGTTATACACCTGCAACTAATGCAATGTTGTATGTAACTGTAATTGAAAATTAAATTTAAAAAAAGAAAAATATCTTACCCAAGGGTGTTCTGATTGCTAAAATTATTGAATCCCTTTTATATCCTGTTTCTCTTCAAAAAACAAATGTAAGAGGAATCATTATTGTCATATTGTAAATTAAGCTATGTACATCAGTAAGGACTTAGCATGTTTAACTTATTGCCTATTTATAATTTTAGCAATCTAATTCATGTAAAGCCTTTCTATGTGAAAGATAAAATTTATTAAAACTTTTAGTTTCAGATGTTTACAAAAATAATTTTATGTGAGTAAAGAGAATATTTTTACTTTTCAGCAACATAAACTTTAGATAAGATTTGCATTCAATGTATTTAGCAAACTTGAAGTGATGTTCAACATCACTAATCATCTGGGAGATGCAAATCAAAACCACAATGAGATGCCACCTCACACCAGTCAGAATGGCTGCCATCAAAAAGTCAATAAATAACATGTCTGGTGAGGGTGTGGAGAAAAGGGGACCCTCTTACACTGTTGGTACGACTGTAAATCAGTGCTGTCACTATGGAAAACAATATTGAGATTTCTCAAAAAATAAAACTAGAACTGCTTATGACCCAGTAATTTCACATTTGAATATTTATCCAAAGAAAATGAAAACACTAATTCAGAAAGATATATGCAACACTATGTTTATTGCAGCCTTATATTTACAACAGCTGAGATATGGAAGCAACCTAGATGTCCATTGATAGATGAATGGATAAAAAAGATGTGCTATATAGACATAATGAAATATTAGATAGCAATAAAAAAAGAATGAAATCCTGCCATTTGCAACAACGTAGTTAGACCTAGAGGGTATTACGCTAAGTGAAATAAGTCAGGCAGGGAAAAAGGATTGGCTATTTTGTGACTTTTTCTTCCTTCACTAACACTGTTGAGACTTAAGGGTGTGCATGTGTGTGTTGGGCTTTTGTGCGTTGAGGGGAATGAAAACAAAGTTTTCAATGAGGATATAAGAATATGTTTTCTTTAAGTAGATATATTGCAGTGCAAATACTCTGAACCTCATTTAAAGAATTTCTTTACACATAGAAAACTTGCTCAAATGTCATATCCACAAAATTACTCAAATGTCATATCCACAAAATAAAAGGGTCCGTTGTACACTCTTCCCGAACATCAAATAATTAGGAATATTTGTTCTTTTTCTTATGAACGTGAGGTGGATGGAAGTGACGGGATTTCTCTCATGTTCAGTTATTTTGAAACATATGGCAAGACTCAGGAGTCCATTTCCATGAGGTATATATTATTAGAGTAAAACCTAAGTCACTTTTAACCCTGTTTCAAAGATAGCCTAGAATTTGCATCTGCTTTGTAAGGCAATTGTAAGAAGGCATGCTGGCAGTGTGTCTAAATAACATTATGAGAAATTCTGATAAAAGGCCTAAGGATGACTTTTCCTTTGACTCTGAACAATGGTTTATATTGAATAATGTTTGAGTAAAATAAAAACCTCTAATGTTTTACAATGTAACTAGAATTTGTTAGTTCTTTTGTTGATGTATGCTTTGTAAACACCTTCAAGAAATGAGTTTTCCTGGGGCTAAATACCACTGTTCCTCTCTCTTTTTCTAATGAGAAATAAATAAATAAAACAGCAGGGGCTGCAAAATTCTGTATTTCTCGTTCTTGTCTGGTTCAGCCTGATGGAACTTTTGAAAAAATTTCATTAGAGCAATGATTTTCTCTTTTGTCGCTGTAGTCAAATATCTAATAGCATTTTCATTCAAAAGCGCTCATGCCTATCGTTTGTAAATTTAGGTCAACACATGTAGAGATACGTGCCTAATACGAGGCTCCCGTTTTCTTCAGATGCTCACATCTGATTATGAACTATTCAATGCTAAATACAGCAAATAAGCTGTAACTATGTGTTATGCATGATTCATTATACATCTTCATTTTGAAACATTAAGCAACTAAACAATGTGCTTTCTCAAAGGGACCTGCTTGCCATCTGCATTTTGCACTCCCAGTTGGCAACAGTGCACGTAAAAGGTAATATGATGAAAATGAAAATGGGAGTTGTTACAGGTCTAATGAATTACCAAAATGATCGTCTGGCATTATTTCATTGCTGCTTGCACATAATCTTTAGAACTCTTGAGACCAGGAAAGAGGTGGGCGCCTGCAACCACAGGAGCAGAGGCAGCCATCCGACAGCCTCACATTCCCATTTTCTTGTTTCTGCATTTTCCTTTCCCTTTCTTTCCCTTTGGTTCTCCTTCTCTTTCTGTGTTTTCCTTCCACTCTCGCCTCTTTCTTCCGTGAACACAACGCTGGGTGCGTGATTGGGAGGTCTGGGGGGCAATCATTATGGCTCTATTTTCCACCCTGACTTGAAGTTCTGGGTCACTGTTGGTAATGCTTTTACAGCCTGATATTCATTCTCAAAGTGTTTACCCTTTTGCTGCAACCAAAAAGCCACACGTGGAAACAACATCCAGAAGTAAGTTTCTCTGGGAGGAAACTTCATCCTTGCATTGTACTGCTTCTTGCTGGAATCCCTGTTAGCGAATGGACAGCATGGATCTCTTCCTTTGGTCACCTCTTTGGCAAATAAGGATTGAAAACTTAGGGTCTTACTGTTGACACATATTATGGAAATAACTGAGAAGTGGTTTTCAGTTTTCTCCCAAACTTGAAATTCTTCTGCCCATGAAGTCATCAGCTGTAAGTCATTTCTTATTTTTCTAAGTTCACTAATAATTTGATTAATAAGATGAAAGGACATTAGCCTATCAGCATAGAAGTATGAACAAAGCTGCTGTTTAAAGTCTTGTTTCTATATGCTACTAGAAAAGAACTTTGCAGAATATATGATCTTTCAGAGTATGCAGTGTGGGTAGCTCTGTTTTCTGAAACATGATGTTATAAAGTTTTGTCACAGTTAGGACTGGTGGGAGCACATAGTAATGAGGTAATTTCTCAAATTTTAAAATGTGATATTTCACTCTCACTTCAGCTCTCAGCTGTCCCTCATCCTGCCTACCAGTCTACTTCATTGCTCTGGGGAAGGAAAGCCAGCTTTTGCATCATTACACATCTTTATTTTGTCAGTTAAGTATTACCTACTGACCCACTTCTTTTGATACTCCAAGACAAGCCTTTTGAAATCAGAAATCTTGTTTTCCCCCCTCAAAAAATGTATATGATTAAAAAAAATCAGAAAATATTTTAAGAATGGTATCTTGCTATGAGTTTGAATAAACACATTTAGATTCTTAGGATACTTCCTTATTTTTACCGGATTATTTATATCTCCTTATTTCTGTGGCAAATATGTGCTTTCTGAAGTAATAAAGACGTTTAATTCAATAGGTGGTGATTTGTGAAACAATGGCAAAAATCCATGAAGAAACAGCTTATGAAATCAGTATTATATCCCCTGCCCCATAACCCAGAGAGCTAATGGGATCACCCTTCATGAAGGTCTCTTTGCTACCCATCCTAAAGGACCAAGAATTCTACAAGTTAGGCAGAGTGACCTCTAAAAGTTGGGTGGCAGATAATTACTTAACTTCCAAATTAAGTATTCTTTATATTATACATGTAAATAACAATGTTTTCAAACAAAATTTATTATTTTTATTACAAATAATCCATTAGGAAGAATGAAAATTATAGGCTTGTTCTATAGTAAATATTAAGTAGGCAATGCTTAATTGATTTGTCAAGTAAAATTATAATAGGAATATAATGCATATGTATGCATGTAGATATGCCTGTGAAGATTCTAATATTTCTCTTGAGGTTGAGGCATAATTTCCAGGTGAAACCTATCACAGAAGGATTGACTCTAAAGAATAATTTCACATTTTTACATATGTAAGTATTCTATTGTTACAAGTCCATGGAGTGAGCGCTTGAGCATTTCTAAGTCCTCATGCTTGTTAATGTTGAAATCTTAAGTTCAAGTGAACAAAGGTCTTGGTGGTGAAAGTTTCCAAAGATCAAAGATCAAATATAGTAGTCTCCTACTTATATTCATCACTCTCTCTTTTTTTATTCCGCACCTGCAGATATGTTTTTATTGATTTCTAGAGAGAGAGGAAAGGGGGAAGGGAGAGAGAGAGAAACGTCGATGTGAGAGGAACATTGATCGGTTGCCTCCTGTGTGCACCCCTACCGGGATGGAACCCACAACCTAGGCATGTGCCCTGACCGGGAATTGAACCTACAACCTCCTGGTGCACGGATGATCTCCCAGCCAACTGAGCCACCCAGCCAGGGCTCATCTCTTAATTGTATAGTGTTAATGCAAGATATACATTAACCCCATTTATAAACCTACACCTTATTGACTTCAGAATGTTACTGGCAAGTAACAAAGACAACTAATTTGACTTCTATTTTATCTCTCCATCAGAATAATGACTAATCAAATTAATAAGACACTGGCAGCAGGTGATAAATAAAAGCAAATAATGATACATAAAATGAATGATAAGGAATTTAATTACTGAAAGCAAAACCCAGGGGATCCAATTTATGTGTTACATGAGTTTTTAGCTCTTCTTTATGATAATATCTCCAGCAGTTACCTAGCTGAAATGAATACATGGTAAATCATGATTTTATTCTTCCCCAAAGACATGGGCACTTTGCATGGCCTGAACAGCCTAGGTGTTTGGAATCATGTTTACTTCTCTGATGAATTTTGTCTGTCCCCCACAGAACAGCTCCCCACCATCCCATGGGTTTTCCACCTTCAAACTCAATTTAGTCTACCTCTGCAATGTTCATATCTGTCTCCTGTTTGTATTTCTATCACTGCAGAGCTCATTCCTTTATTTCTCATGAACAAATTATTGCAGTAACTTCTTAACCAGGCACCCTTCCTCCCTGTCCTTAACACCCCCAACTTCTGCCTTTACTGCCACCAGCATAATCTTTCTAAAATGGATGTCAGAATAAAAAACAAGATAGATGTCAGGTGATTTCCCTACTTTAAAAAAATGTCATTTTTTAATCTTCCCCATTAGCTATTGACTAAAGTCCAAACTTCTTAGTAAAGGCATTTAAGAGCTCAGCAATATTTATTTCATATGCGTTTTCCATAAAGACTTCTACAGTCCCTGTTTGTTAGAATAAATTACTAATTTGATCCCTTATTGGAATTTTGATTCAATTTGTGCTTATTCAGATTCATAGTTTACTTTGCATTATAACCACTTCAGTTATTACATACCATGCCCACTAAATAGAACCTATTTATATACTTCTGAATCTGCCAAATTACATATTGAAGGTACTAATATATGATTGAATTTGTATCTTTGTGTGTGTGTGAGTGTATCCCAAAGGAGATGAAAAGTTTCATCTTTGCAACTTTAACTTTCACTCTTCTATATTGTATCTCAGAATTGTATTCATTCAATTGTAAATGTTCATGATTTATTTATACAATTGCCAGAAATTCTGTCCTTTTTTGTCACTTGTGACGAGGTTGTTCCTCATGGTGAAATGACTACTTGTACAAATAAGTTACCTATTAAAATTATAGGATTTAATATCTCTTCCTAGTTTTTAAGGCCTCACATGACATTTACTTTTGAATGTCTAATAATCCATTCAAGCATTGAGCACCCAGCATGTACAGACATTAGATTATATACAATATTTTGCTTTACATATATAATTTTTATGAATATATATTCTACTTTAATTATCCTAACAATATCAAAACAGATATTGTTCCCATTTATAGATAATAAAATTGAGGCTTGGAGAAGAGAAATAACTGGCCCAAGTCACAGAAATGGAACTTGAACCTTTGTTGTTTTTGCCTCAAAGCCTATGCTCTCTACCTTTGCATATTCTCTACTTTTATTATTTTCTGTTACTTCTTCCACGCTCCTTCCCTTCGCACACACACATCACATTTATCTTCAGTTCTCTACCTTTTCCCATTCTATGGTCACTACTTTGAATCGCATTCCTTGTGGCTAGGTAATTAATTAAGACACCTCTGGAAACTTTGTGATTCTCCTAGTGTATCCAAGGATGGAAATGATGCCGCTATGCCTCGCACTATTTGTTAAGTGCTTACTGCGTGCTCCGAACTTTATATCCATCATATTTTAACTCTTTCTTAGGAGTTTCAGGGTGATACAATTACTATCTGAGTTTATAGGTGAGAAAACGGAGGCTTAGGGGGCTTAGGGTCATTTTGTCGGTGCTCACGTCACCAACAGGCACTATTTCTTATGTCTGTCTAAAAATTCTTTATCTAACTACTGTTCATTTTTTATCCCACCCCTTTAAATTTTATTGTTATCTAACTGTTTTGTTTCATTTTATCTTGGTTTCCCAAGATAAATGGTGAGTTCTTTTGGACACTAGCTGCCCTAAGCAAATAAAGCCGATGTTGCACTTTTTTTTTTTAAAAAAAGAACTAGTTAAAAATTCCTACTTATAGACACAGTTGGACACAGAATGATCCAAATACCAATAATTAAAAGTTGTAATTATTGATAGTTTTTATTTTAAAAAATAAAAATACATACTTCTTGGACTTAATCACATAGACATCTAATGACTTAATGTCAGGTTTGATTGTTTGAAAGAATACTAAAGGTAATGAAACATGACTCTTAACTGATGTTTCTGGCTTGTCATTGGTGGCATTCCTTCTGTGCTACATCAAATAAAGACATCTTTATTTGTTCAGTCAGATCTTGAGTAGAGGAGTAGGAGTGTATTTGTAAGAGGTCACAATGTGTCAACAGTGAAGAATCTAGTTTCCCTGGTTGCCAATCTAAGGATGATTAGTAAAAAACACATTAGAAGCATTTCTATACTTTAAATAAGATAATATAAAAAAAAACCCTGTTTGAATATCTACACATAAGACAGGTTATGATATAGCAACAATTAAACCCTAAAATGTCAGTGCCCTAAGAAACCCAGGTTTATTTCTTGCAGCTTTCCTAGATGGTTATCCTACAAGTGGTGGCTCATTGAAGCCAAGCCTCTTCCATCTGTAACTATGGAAAACATAGGGCCTCAAAGGTCGCAGCAATGGAGACAGAGAAAAGGTGCCATGGGATGTTTCAGATGGCCAGAACTGGAAGTGGCTCACGTTACTTCCTCCCACACACCAATGGTTATGACAAAGTATTGTGACCCCAACAAATTCTATTTGGTGAGCACTCTCTATAGCAGTTTCTTATTTCCACTGTAATAAGTCATCATAAATTTAGTGATTTAAACAATATAAATTTATTACCTTATAATTCCAGACATCAAAACTCTAAAGTGTGTTTCAATGGTCTAAAATTTAGACTCTAAGTAAGGGGGTCAATAGGGCTGAGTTCCTTCTAGATACTCTAGGGGAGGACCCATATCCTTCCCTTTTGCAGCTTACAGAGGCTGCCGAAAGTCCATGACTTGTGGCCTCTTTCCTTCATCAACATTAGGCCAATTCCTCATGCTAGAATCTCTCTCTTCTGCTCCTTCTTCCAGTTTTACGGACTTTGTGATTACATTAAGACCACCCAAATAACTTAGGCCGATCTCCTTATTTTATGATCAGTTGATAACCCCAACTTTATCTGAAGTCATAATCTCTTTTGACATGTAACCTAATGTATTCACAAGTTCTGTAGATTAGGATGTGGAATCTCCAGGGGCCCATTATTTGGCCTACCACATATGTTATCATTTTACCTTAAACTTATGTTCTCAATATTTTGATTAAATGGTATAGATTGTTATATTGGAGAAGAAAAGCAAGACCCCAGATAAGCTGTCTATAATAAATCTGCTTGAAATATAAAAATATAGAAAGGTTAAAAGTAAAAAAAAATAAAAACTAGAAAATTCTGTACCATGCATATACTAAATAACAGAGAACTAGATGACTATATTAATATCAGACAAAGCATACTTCAAAATAGATTATGACGCCTGCTTGGTGTGGATCAGTAGGTTGAATGTTGTCCCATGCTCCAGGAGGTCACTGGGTCGATTCCTGGTCAAGGCACATACCAGGTTTGGGTTGTGGGCTCAATATCCATTAGGAGGCTTGCAGGACTGAGGTTGAGAAGGGGTTATGGGACTGAAGCATAAGAGAATTTTTTGTGGTTAAGGAAACATTCTGTATCTTGACTGTGGTGGTGGCTACATGGGTATGTAAATTTGTCAAAATTTATTGAACCTTAAACTTAAAATGAGTTCATTGCATTACATGTAAATTGTACCTCAATAAAGTTGATTTAAAGAAAGATTTAAAAAATGAAGTTATAGCCTCTCTAAATGATACTGCAGATAAATTAGAAACTTAATTTGGCTTTATAAAACATTTTGCATATAAACTTTTAGAATGTACTGATGTATAAAGAGGCATGTATAACAGAAATAAATCTGAAGTTGCATTATATTAGCAACAAAATTAAGAAAAAAATGCCATTTAAAAAAGTTCCTAGGATCGAAGCTCCATATCTCACAGTAGGTTCACAGGATCAATATGCAGTCAGGGAGCATATTCTGAGATTTATATTACTAACAAATACAATTGGGGAGGTAATTATACAGTAAAATCATCCAGTAAATTCTAAAGCAATGGCCAGAGGGAGGGAAGGAGAGAGGGAGGGAGAGAGTGAGAGAGAGAGGGGGAAAGAGAGGGAGGGAGAGAGAGGGAGGGAGGGAGAAGGAAAGAGAGAGAGATTGAGAGAAAGAATTGGCTATGTGTTTATGAAGTAAGAGGAAGATGGAAACAATCTACTTTGATCATTATTTTATTACAAATTCTACCAGCAACTAGATGTCATGCCATTTTCCCTATTTTCTAGTAAAGAATTTTTTTCCCCAAATGCTTGGTTTACTTTTCAGCTTCTCCCAGAAGACCAAGAAGATGATACTATTTCCATTGAAAATTTCTCTCAACTGGCACTTCAAAATTTGTTTGTATATGCCTGGAGTTTTGTTTTGCTTTTGACCTGCTACTTAGTCTACAGACATCAGCTTAATGGACTGGGAGTTCCAGCGACTTCTAGCTTAACCCACCCATGGCAAATTGAAAGCCATTCTTGTTCCCCTGAAATGATTGCTTACATTCACAAGGGCCCTTATGATGCTTACTAAGAAAAGAAATGATTGCTTCTTTTTGAGGAAGACTTGATTGTATGTGAAAACAGTGGACCCGTTGGAGGGTATCTTTAGATTCCATGGAACCACTGGAAAAACACAGTGTATGGGGGCCATCGACTTAAAATTACTCAGCAGTAAGGTAGGAGCCGAGCCTCCATTCCTTCGCTTTTGTTGCCATGTGTTCGCTCAGAGCTATTTTTAAGCTGTTTTAAGCTTTTTATTCTCTGGAAAAGTTATAATTTCCATGTTACTTCAATGAGGTTGCAGTATCTCTTAGAATCAAATAGTGGATTTATTTCATGATTGCCTTCACCAGGGAGCCTCTCACTTTACCCTCTCATTAGTCTTTCACACATAGACCTGTGACACTCCACATGAACAGACTGCACTTCCAGTCATTACGGTGCAAGGATTTCAAAGCTATTTATAATTTAAAACACTCACACAAATACATTACACCACCAGCGCCAGCACCAGCACAAAAGAAATACCCCAAACCTTGTGCTTTGAAAGCCTAAATGGATTTGCTTACTCAATATTTGTGGTTTGTGTTTATGAAGATATTTTAAGCAGGTTTTTTTTTTTCCTGTTGTCAATGTTTTATGAGTTTCTTTGGAATAAGTAACACATTTTAAAATACTTTCCAAACATTGACAAATTCTTGCTGATTTACAAAATAAACAAACTAAGAAAGTGATACTGTTTTTTTCAGTTGAACTCTCTTTATATCTAATTTGGTAAAGATGTCTGAAAACAAGTATTCAACAAAAAAAAAGATACCCTCTTGGCATGGCCAACTGTAACAATGTCTATGTTCTTAGAGTGCTCAGCATCTCTACAATGTTCTATACAAGGCGAAGAGGGAAACAAGATGGGCTGTGTGTACCCACATACACACACACACACACACACACACACACACACACAACCATTCTTACTGATGCCTAAGATCCTTTACTTCTACGATATCCCAACTGCAATATCTTTATCCTATCCCTTACAGTTCCCTAACCCACAATTTCCTAATTAGAAATAAGGCCTCAAATATCAATGTATCTGAGAATGGTAATATATAAGCACTAGTAGTCTTTTCAAGAGAACAGAATTTGAGTGAAGATCTAAAAATTCTGATGGTAGTTGGGAGGAATCTAGCCTGGAGTGGGAAGAAGCCCTAAAATAGAGTCCTGAACAACCTGAAAAACAACTTTCATTACTGATGAATTTGCCTAGGCATGAATAAAAGTTGTAGAGGCTACTGACTGTCTCTTGAAGGGTTTGGATGAAGTGCTTAAATACCATGTTACATAAAATATTCTCGAGTGGAGCCATCTTCTTCTCTCTCTTTCTTTCTCCCCTTCTCCTTCCTTTGGATATTCTTCCTCTTTTCAATTTTATTCCAAACAGAAAAAATAATTTTATATAGATGTATAAGGTTAGAAGTAGAGTAACAGACCTCTATTCATTTCCTGTTGTAAGTTATAGTGGTTATTTTTAAAGGAATATATGCTTGTGAGAATATTTAAAAATATTAATAACAATGATAGCTATTACTTATTGAATATCTACAATTTTTCAGTCTTTATACTGAAGAATAAAATTAAACATCTCAACAACCCTGCCAGTTAAGTACTAGTGTATCCATTTTAAGGTAAGGAAACTGAGGCTTGGAGAGATTGTGTAACTCACTGAAGCTACATAGCTAGTGCAGGATTCAAATTCAGATAATTTGTACCTAAAAGCCACACCTTTTCCACTTTAGAATTTTTTTAAAAAAAACATATCTTTGTTGATTTCAGAGAGAGGAAAAGAGAGGGAAAGATAAAAACATCAATGATGAGAGAGTCATTGATGGGTTGTCTCCTGCACACCCCCTACTGGAGATTGAGCCTGCAACCCAGGCATGTGCCCTGACCGGGAATCGAACCCCGATAGCCTGGATCCTAGGTCCACGCTCAACCGCTAAGCCACGCCTGGCCGGGCTCCACTTTAGACTTTTAACTACCTTTTCTCAATATGTAGAAGAAAAGGTACATATTTTACCAGGGAGTTAGGTGTTGTTATTTTTATAATATGTGGCGATTAGTATTAACAAGTGACATTCTCTAGGAAATCCCTCCCCATGCACAGGAAGGCTTGTGCTCTAATATTCACAATCACATTTTAGTGTTTTCTTCTACTATACTTGGATGTCAGTGGGCTATGTAACCCAGATGGAGTGGTATGAGGATAGCAGAGCATTACCTGTGAAGAACTTTGGGTTTCTGAAGAAATGAGAAAGTGTTTCACTAGAGAGACTATTCTTATCTGGTTGTAACAGGTGGTATGTGAAACTCACTAAATGGATGAATAATGACACATTTTTCCATCTGTCTATATTAAAATAACTAACTTGAGATTAATATTATCAATTTTGTCAAAAATTTTGTTAAAAATTATACTCTTGATAAAATAGATTATTATGGTTCTTTCTAATTATCATGGGTTATAAAAAAGCATTAGATGGAGGATAAAAGGAGATGAAGTTTTTTTTTTTTTTAAAGCAGAAGCTTATCTTATTTAAGAGTATTGGGTTTTTTGGAGGGTTTTTGTTTTCATTTTTTATGTCTGAGGATCTTTGCAAAGGTGCTGACTCTGGGATGATTTTTGAGTTCAGCTTGTTTGTAAGACTTGAATAGGGTGCATTTGGGGGAGAAAAGGCATAAATGTCAAAGAAATTTAAGGCCTGGTTAATATATGACAGCAGGAAGCAGGGAACCAAATGTGCAATTGGATCCTAACTGAAGGTTATGGATCAGGATGTAAGATAATACATTTGTCACTACACAATGCAGGCAAAGTGGAGCGTGTCTGTGTCCTAGGAGATTCACTGATGCATCTTTTGATAATTGTTAATGGAAATTTTAAGCAGCCACGACCCAATGAAGGTAAGTTAAGACCTCACACCTGTTTTAATGAATGCTGTGTTGCCACCTAGAATAAGTGTGGGGAGAGGGTGAGGGATAACCAAAAAGTTTAGGTGAAGGATAAGAGATGCCAGTTCTGTACCACCTGCAATAGTTTGCATATGGCTTTGTTTTCTAAACCTCTTTAGTCTTTTTAGGAGATTGAACTATCACACATAAAGGATTAGATTTACACCTCCCTTCCCAGGGAAGGATTGGATGCAGTGTTCTGTGAGACCTGAAGCTCACTAAAGGCTGTTAGCGAATATGAGTTTCTTCCTTCTGAGTCCACTTGGCCGCATCTGCCCTCCAGGTCTTGGAAGTTTACTCTGCTTCCTGGCCAGCATGGTCTTAGGGATGGCACGCCATTACCTCAGTCATAAAGCCTCGGTTGTTGCCATTGCCATTGCCATTGCCAGCATTGCCCCCATCACTGTCACAGGTCAAGTCTCCTCCCCCAGCACACATTTACATAGAATCTTGGAAGAGTCCATGGAACCAGCCTGAGCTGGGCTGGACCTCTGAGAGCCCTCATTTCCTCCACAGTGGCCCAGAGAGCACAGGTGACAACCTAGATGTATAGGAGAAGTAACTCATGAGGTAGGCTTGGACCAATAGAAAAAAAGTGATGAAAATGAATCAGTAGGTAATTCACTAGCATTTCCTCTCTACTTCAACCTTCAAAGACTGATCCAAGCACATTCCTTACAGCTTCTCTTTAAACAACTCACGTAATAGAGCTATCAACTACGCTGCTCTTGAATTTGTGGCTTATATGGTAACCAACCCGTATCTGCTCTCCTTCCACTACACTCGAGCTTCCCTTTATCATTCACTTTTGCTTCCAGGGATTGCCCCTTACCTCTCCCCTCATTAAAATATCGGGGTATACATTTTTGCCTTAGGCTCTTTTCTGGGGAATCCAGGCCAATTCATTCTTCTTCCAGCCTTGCCCTGGCCAATGTTAAATCAATGTGAGACTCTCAACAAAAATAGGTGATACAGCTAGAACAGTACAAATTCACTCAGCAAACCATTTTATTTATATCTCAAAAGTTAGTAGTTCTTCATTTTTTATAATTTAGTACATTTTAAGTTTTATAATATTGTTTTTTCATTTTGTTTTCTAATCAGCTGTATGTCCTACTTTAGCTATCAATAGGTAGAGATAGATATATAGATAGATAGAACTGTATCATATCTATATATACATGGCTATATACATATCTATCTAGAAATTTCACTTAATTTTTTCTCTTTTTTATGATTTTTTTTTGGTATTGGCATATAAGTGAGCTATTAATTCATGTTAGTGTAATTGAAAAATGATTGTTTTTAAAGATAAAGATGAACCAAAGGATTATTAATAAAATTCTGAAAACTACAAAACTTCCAAAATGTAAGACATTATTGTTTCCTGTGCATACAAAGGTGATGAAAGTGTAATTAAAAAGACTCATCAGATTTTATAGCTGGAAAGGACTTTAGGTCTCATTTAGATCTAGATTATTTGATTTTGTGTAAAAGGATAATGATGCTCAGAAATATGATGAAGAGTCAGGACAGGAGCCCAGTGTTGCTATTTTATTTCTCCCACATGTTGCCCTGGTCAAGCTTATAGCCTTACATTTCTGTTGCCACTCTTTATTTCAAAATTCAGATGGGAAAGAGCAAGAGGCTTATTTCATAGAAGTCTGAAACTCAGAAATGGCTCTGATCTGTTCTTGAACAGCCATCATTAGGGTAAAATTGGAATCAATAGCTTTTCTTTTGTTGCAGCATTTATTCAGAATATTTAAATAAAAGGCAAATGCGGAGGGTAAGTTAATGGAGAATTCTCAGTAACATGTTGAGAAGTAAACAGTGCTTCTGGCTAACATCAAAAACAGCCCTCAGACCCACTATGTACTAATGATTGACAAAATTTTCAGCCATTAGGTATATCAATACATATCTACTTACTACTCACATTGCCCTATGCTAAAGCCAAGAACCTTTAGATTTTCCAAAGTGGGTAGACTATTAAGGCAGGTTTTTGACAATATGTTTTAGGCTGTTTCTTTAAGTACCCTCACCTCAATCCCTTCTCCCCCCTGTCCTGAATTTGTTTCTGGAAGTAGATGTCAAATCAAGGTGAAAGCTTTCAAAGTATTTCACATTAGGTTCTTTCTTTTCAGGAGCATTGCTATGTAATTCTCTTGAGTTTAGCGGTTTAGTGGGTTGTAAATTTTGGATATTTTGCCTAGTGTTTTAAAGCTGCTCATTCAAACTATGCCATCTCTATCTGGCATTTTCAAACTCACATTACCCTGGCCATGAAGCTGAGGAAGCTTCTAACATTTTATCCTGATTTAAAATCTATGCAGCATACTCTGTGACGCCTAACTTGGCAGCTTTCAAAATGCAGAGGGCATTTTGAAAAAGGTGGGCAGATCTCCACCTATTCAGACTGTGCTCTTCCCATAAGTAGTGCTATTCAAACGGCAATTTGTTAACTATCCATTCTGTAAAATGGATAAGTTAAGATGATTACCTGAATACCTTTAGAAAACACCTCTAAAATGATTGCTTTGTGCTCCCTGGGTCAACAAAGCTAAATGATGCCTCCCTGGCTGTTCTTTCTTTACTTGAGGCTGTTGTCAATTTCTTCCGCAGCAAGAGAACTCTATTCCTAGGGCACCAGCACTCAAAATGATAGTTATTTCTCCACTTTAGGGCAATAACCCTTTAGGAAAATCACTTTATCTAGTCTTGGGTCATTTGTAGATCCACAAAGAAATTTCTATTGATGGAAAAGTGAAATTGTTTTCATTAAATGTCTAAGTTCCAGCAAGTTTTGAAATGCCAGAATTCTGACTCTACTTTCACAGGGTAGCACATTAGGCAGTTGCCGTTACTGCCTCAGTCTTGGCAAAACTAATTTCATTTCTTTCACTTATTAAGTGGCCGTGGGCAGTGGCATGAAGCTGACCAACTGCACTGTTTCTTTGTCATTCAGTTGTCACATGGGCTGCCATTCCTGCTGCACATTCAATAAACTGATGTGGAGGATAGCTCCACTTTTTAAAATCCAGACTCGCAGGTTAGCTCAAAATGAAATACAAAATATGCTTTTCCCCAGAATGTCAGTCAACTTGGGTGGAAAAATATTTAACTAACTATCTAAACCCAGAAGCTAAATATTATTTCTTAGCATTTGATCAAGAGCAGGAAATGGGAGTTGGGTCTACTACCTGTGTTCTCTCACCAAATTTAAATCCTGAGAATGCTTGTCAGTCGAGCAGTGATCTTAGTACCTGAGCACAAACTGATAGTGAAGCTAATGGATCAAAAATAGGAGCCACAGTACTTATAGAGTGAGCCTGAGCCAGAGCTGTGAAATTATAAAGCCCAACCATGCTGTGACAAAGCTGATGAAATATTTGCGGGCTTGAAACCTTTTAGACCCTGCATACTTTAGCACCATCATCCTTTAAATTTTCCAGAGAGAAACTCTTCTTTGAACTTGACATTTTTGAAATAATTTCTTTAACTGAGACCAATTAAACCTCTGGTAGGATCTTTAGTGCCCAGAACATCTCCTGAAATGTCTGGGTACTGTTAGGGAATTAGGGTGCCAGATATCTTATATCTGCTTATGGAAAAGAAAATGTATAATACTTAACTTTAAACTTAAATGGAAATAGTTTGAAACAATCATGCAGAAACTTCAGAAATCTGTTCTTTGGACTACAGACCACATCCTTTCCTTAGGCCTTATAGTTTGATAGTCTTGATGTTTCATGCTTTACTTAGAAACAGAAAGAGCTAATATATGGTAATATAATACATTAATTTTTAACATCTCCCTTATTCTTTTATTTTTTAATGCCCTCCTGAGGATATGTTTTTTATTGATATTTAGAGAGAGAGGAATTGAGTGAGACAGACAGTCATGTGAGAGAGAAACATCCACCAGTTGCACTGCAACATAAGCTCACTATGCACTTTATTAACTTAATGCAGCACATATTTCCCATGCCTGTTGGAAATTCATATATGCATGCCCTCAAGCCCATCACTAATAACTCCCTAGTGCTGTGTTGTGCTCAGGATTCTTTGCAACATGAGCCGTTCTGGTTCATTCACAAAGTTCACATCTTTCCCCAAGTCCTCCTTGTGCTAGTAACATTCCCTGAAAAGTCTACTGATTGGACTATTATTAATAGTCCCTCACATTTTCCCTATAGTACTATAATATTTTACATATTTGCTATTATTTTATTGTGTAATTAAATTTTATGTTTTTCTGATTATGAGCCCTTCTCTACATTTATCTTTGCAGATCCCTTAGATTTCTAATGGTTGTATCTTTATATTGATTTCTAGTTGAGTCCAGGTCTGGATGGCCAACATACAGGGTGAGGCAAATGTAGGTTTACAGCTGTTAATACACAAAACACAGAGTTTATTATTATAGTATTATTATTTATTAATTATTGTATTATTTTTCATACAAATAACTGTAAGCCAACTTTTGCCCCACCCTGTATATTCATATATGTATTTTCTAGTATGTTCTAGAGTGCTGTGTATCCTTGATATTAACCTCTGAGCTTTTCCCTCCCTGGTATTTTCTAAAAATTTACAATGCCTACTATACTAATTTATTTAAAGCCAATATCTTGAGTCTATTTCCATACTACATTGAGGTGAGAGAAGTGTGCTGATTTTGTTCAGCTTTCACCTCTCCAGGTGCTTTGGAGAGCGGGAACACTAAGGTAATGGTAAGTTCAACGCACATTCAAAACCTATGGATTTTATCAACAGATATGAAGCTCTCAAGGTATATTATGATATAGAAACCTGCAGAAAGGTTTCTTGTTAAACAGCTCTTTTGTTTTTACTGTTGTTGTTAGGATAAAATATTATTCTAAGCACCTTTTTCTATTTGTACTTCTCTTTCAGCTCTCATGCTGTGAAACAAACTGGATAACAAATAAAAACATAAAAGACTTTTAAACAGAAAATTAACATGCATAATTGTGAAATTTATGGAAAGCATCTTTGTTCCTTAGAGGCTGCCTAATTTAATATTTATAACAATTTTGTATGATATGTCTATTGGCTCTAATTTTACAGATGAGGAAATCAAAGTGCTGAGCATGAAAGTAACTTTCCCACGGCCACATAAGGTAGTCAATGGTAAAGCAAAATTTACATTCAGGATTGAGTAACTTAAAAGTCCATGATTTTCACTAGAATACATTGTTTTAAAAAGGTGAGTGAACCTTTGTAAAAATCCAGTTAATTTATATTTTGATTCATTTTTATGAGTGTGCATTGCTTTTTGGTGTCATTCTTCTCAAACTTTTCTTGCTAACTATACCTAACTGCAGAAGATATTAACATGAGGCCTGTAACAGAAGGAAGTTGAGAAACTTACACTAAATTGTCCACGAACATAAACTATCTTTAAGGCCACCTGTTATAACTTTAAAATTTATGTAAATTTTGAATCCTATTATGCAATGTATCTCTTTATTTTAATGTAAAAACTTTTAAAATTCTATTAAGTCATAAAAAACCACAAAAACTAACCTATCTAACATGTCACATCAATTAATGGGCATTATGTTAGTAGATTTATTCTAAGGGTTTTGTAAAGTGGGCTGAACAAAGATTCAAATAACATTCCTCTATGTTTTATACATATATACATATGCTTTTATTTTAGTCCTTTACAAGGTCTACAAAGACTACACCTGCTTGCCCCTCACCTCATTTCTTCTACATTTCTCTTGACTCAGTTCAGCCGCACTATTTTCTTTCTGTTCTTCAGCAAGCTTTCACTGCAGCACCTTTGCTTATATGGTTTCTCTGTCTAATACTCACATGGTCTACTTCCTTTCTTCAGTTAGATTTTACTTAGGTTTAAATGCCATCTTCTCTGGGAGTTCTGACCTTACTTCCATGCTTTTTAAAATAGTATTCCCTCTATTCTATCTATGTTCCTTTAAAACAAACAAACACTGCATTATTCTATATGTGATGCTGATCAGTTTATTAGTTTATCTGTCTCCCCTCCTAGAATGCCAGCCTCATGAGGTCAGGGGCTTTTTTCATTGTTCAGCTATCTGAATCATGGTTGTTAATTGCAAAAGAACTGAATCCATGGTTATCAAAAAAATAAATATTAAAAGCCAGTAGGTTGCTCATGGGCTCTCCAGAGAACATGATTATCAGGCGTGGAGGCAAAGCCACCAGGAGCACTGCCGAAGCCTTACTGCAAGAATGTTCCAGAGCCTCACTACTGCACCCAAGTCAGATACCACAGTTTACATGCTGATCACGCTGCTGCTCCTGGAAGCACCTCCTCGGCTATGGGCTCTGACTCAACAGGCGAACCATTTGGAAAAGCATCCCCTTTGGTATCTGCTTCCTGTGGTTTCTTTCAGGACCGTGGTCTTGAGTGAGTATATCTAAATAGCAAGTTTTGTGTCACATGTTTGGGCCTTAGAATCAGATCAACGGCAATGGCAAGAAGAGCGAGTTTCAGGCTTCTAACCACAGAAGCGTGCTTTTTAACACAGGAAATCCCCTAGGTATAAGAAAGATGTCCAAAATATGCTGCTTGGCCAAAAACAAAACAAAACACCCAAACAACAAAAGCAAGGCAAATGCACACGTCATCACCACATGTGAAGGACCTAGAACAGTGTTGGACACACTGGAATCCTTCCATAATAGTTGCTCAGTGAATAAATGAACATATCATGTTCATATTCCAGGCCACATTCTGCTTTGATGTTGCAACAGTTTGAAAGCTGAATTTACACAACTTTGGGATTGCAAACAGTAACTGCTTTTTTTCAGTGTTCTAAAGATCCTGAGTACTGTTAAAAAATTAGAAAAGTGATGTATTCCGGGTTTCTGTTGGCGAACATAACTTTAGGGATCATCTCTTAATGAGTTCAAATCAACTGCATCATGTGATGCCTGCACTGGTCCTGCACTGGCCAGTCAGGCTCTTATATAACTTCAGGGGAAACCCAGCTCAAAGGCCTTCTTAGCATAGAAAGATGGCTACTGATTCCTGTAGTTTATTTTACATTAATATTCTGAGCACGTTAAGGATTTGTCTTCTAAATTCTATGGGGTTGATAATCGAAATTTTTAGATAGAATGCTTGAGCGTACAAACTATAATATTACATAGCATCCTCGGCTCTCTAGGGCAGCACCCTATAATCAAACCCATTATTATTTCTGCAACGAAACATATAATAACATATTAGGCTCAGTAAGATAAAGACTACATATAGCCTCACATTAGTTCACATCAGGTTTTGTGAAGCAAATAAGTTATAAGATTGTTTTGGTATTCAGAAGATTTTGGATTTTGGAATTGAGGGTAACAGATTATAGACCTGTAAATTTATCAAGTATCTATGAATGAAGACACTTGGCCATTTGTTGTTGCCATGATCAACATTCTTCATTGAACTGTTCAATTTATTTTTAGTGCACTAACCTTGACATTAAACACATTCCCTTTTTTTTTTGCTTTTTGATTAAGAATATTCATCCTAGAAACAAAATCAATAAATTTATATTTATTTCCTTGTGCTTACTTTTCTCCCCATAAATATAAAACTCATGTCTTACTAAGTCTTCTGACTACCTTCCAAAATTTGCAGATTGACTAGTTCACTGAGTGCCTCATTGACATCATTAACACTTGCTTTTTTCAGATCTACTTAGAGTCTCACATTGCCTTACTCTATTATTTTAAGATTTTTAAAAAAGATTACATTTGAATTTATTATTCTTTAATACTTACTAAAGTTCTCAGCTGACACTTTTAAAAAATTGTTAAAAGATAGCATTCCCCAAATAAAATAAGGTTTAAAGTGCAGAAATGAGCAATAAACCATTCTTGTACTTGGTCATTGCCATCCCAACAAAATTAACTCAAATAACACTATCAATGTCCTGAAAATCTCTTTACTAGCATATTATTTGCCAAGAATTGCATACCACACCATAATTATTAATACTGGTTTTCTAACCTGTAGATGTGGACATACATTATTAACTGACAGTGATTGGAAATATCCCTGGATTCTCAGTACCCAAGGTATCTTTTATTTACAACAGTTTTTGTCAAAATGTATTGAACAATGTTTCCTGCTATTATGTATTCTCTACAAAGTATAGTACTGTTTGAATAGGAAAAATCAATTTAATTTCAACAGTAGGATTAATATCAGATATTTTTAAACTATCAATAGAGCAATAGATATTACAAACTTCCCTATAATTATGTATAATTTCTAGCTGTCACACTGAGCTAATATGGTAGAGGCTTCCAAGACAATATTGATTGCATGGTTTTATTTGCATTTTCCTAATGTTTATCTTTACAATTCAAGTATAATAGTTTAGTTTATTCAAGAAAGCTTCTTGAATCTATAAACTAAACTATTATGGTGGGGGAGTGGGTGGGGAGAGATTAATCAAAGAACTTATATGCATAACCCAGGGACACAGGCAATAGTGTGGGGAAGGGCTGGGGTGGTCATGGATGCAGGGTCGAGGGGATTAATGGGGGGAGGGGAGGGACATCTGTAATACTCTCAGCAATAAAGATACATTTTAAAAAATGCTAAATTTAGAAAAGAGATGAATTCAAATCTTTTTTGAATTCTCAAAGGATTCTTCCTCAAGAATAATAAATTCATAGACAGTAGTCATTGGAAAGGGAAGGGACAGTAATTAAGGGAAAATTGTCTTTTACTTCTTTGCAGGGATTGTCATGTGTGTGTAATCCAGATATTATTTGCCTAGAGAACCTCAAATCCTCCAGCCACGTGAAGTCACATTCTTTTTAAATCTTAAAGTGAAATAAAATGTATAAAAACTTCAAACGGTAGGTTAGCGTAACCCTGGTTTCTTCTTGGTACGATATCCTCTTTCCACTGTATATGGTCATTCTTTTATTTCTCTCCAGGGCAAATAAAGCTTTTCAGCTTCCTTCTTCAGACCATTTCTGGAATTCTACTATGTTGCTGAGTTTTTTCTCTCCATGAGTCTCTTAGATTATCCCAAGAAACTAAAAATTCTACAACTTAAATCATAGTAGTTCAATGATTTCTTTATCGTCATTCTGGCTATGGAGATGGGATGCATCGCATTTAATACTCAAAAAGATCTTCCATAAATCTTCATAATGGAAAAGAGTAGTCTCCCTAAAAGGAATTCTTAAATAAGCATAATCTATTTTTAAATTATTTTTATTTTTCAAATACAGTTGTCATACCACATTATATTAGTTTCAAGTGTACAACATAGTGATAGACATTTGTATAACTTTCAAATTGATCACCCCAATAAGTCTACTACTCATCTGATGCCATAAATAGTTATTACAATATTATTGACTATATTTCCTATGCTGTACTTTACAGATCATGTCCAAAATACATAAGGAACTCATACAACTTAATACCATAAAAACAATCCTATTAAAAAATGGGCAGAGGGCTCAATGGACATTTCCTCAAAGAGGATATACATATAGTCAACAGTTCTATAAAAAGATGCTTAACATCACAAATCATCAGGGAAATGCAAATTAAAACCAGTGAGCTATTACCTCACACCTGTCAGAATTACTGTCATCAATAAAACAACAGAAGCAAGTGTTGGTGAGAATGTAGAGAAAAGTGATCCTTCTTCTACTGTTGGTAGGGTTGCAAATTGGTGCAGCCACTATGAAAAACAGCATGGAGTTTTCTCAAAAGATTAAAAATAGAATTACCATATGACCAGGCAATTCCACTTCTTGGTATTTATCCAGAGAAATCCAAAACACTAATTTGAAAAGATATTTGCACCCCTATGTCAATTTAAGCATTATTTACAATAGCCAAGGAGACATGAAAGCAATTTAAGTGTCCATCAACAGATGAATGGATAAAGAAAATGTGACACATATATACAACAGAATATTACTCAACCATTAAAAAAGAATAAAATTTTGCCATTTGTGACAACATGAATGTACCTAGAAGGTACTATGCTAGGTGCAATAAGTCAGAGAAAGACAAATACCATATGATTTCACTTATGTGTGGAATCTAAAAATCAACATGATTAAAAAAATGAACAAAACAGAAACAAACTCATAGGTACAGGTAACAAATGAATGGTTGCCAGATGGGAAAGGAGTTGTGGGGATGGGTGTAAAAGGTGAAGGGGTTAAGAAGTACAAATTAAAATACCTAGAAATAAATTTAACCAAGGAGGTAAAAGACCTACACTTGGAAAACTCTAAGACATCAAAGAAAGAAACTGAAGAAGATGCAAATAAATGGAAGCATAGACCATGTTCATGGATAGGAAGACTTAACATCACAAAAATGTCCATTCTACCCAAAGAAATCTACAGATTCAATGCAATCCCTATCAGAAAAACCAACAACATTTTTTCACAAAACTAGAAAAAATAATCCTAAAATTTGTATAAAATGAAAAAAGACCTGGAATAACCAAAGCAATCTTGAGAAAGATGAACAAAGTTAGAAGTATCACGCTACCTGATATCAAGCTATACTATAAGGCTACACCAAGCAAAATAGAATGGTACTGGCATAAGAATAGACACATAGATCAGTAGAACAGAATAGAAAGCACAGAATTAAACTCATATAGATGGTCAACCAATCTATGACAAAGGAGGAAAGAGCACATGATGGGATAAAGACAGTCTTTTCAATAAATGATGCTGGGAAAACTGAAGAGATGCATGCACAGAAAAGCATATTCTATTTAAAACTTATGCTCAATCCTGTCTATTTTTTCTTTCTTTTTCTGCTCATGACTCTTCATATTTTTGTTTTGTTTTAGCTGAAAGGATACCTATTATGCAGAGAATCTTATCTTATTTCTACCTTTTGAATGATATAAACTTTGTTTTCAGTGGATTATTTTAATACATTTTCTAAGAAGTTGTAAAATTTTTAAATAATTAAGCTCATACAAAGTATTTTTTTCTTTTTTGATGACCATTGTCATGTTTGGAACATTTGAACACTTAGTTTTGCTTTCCATTGCACACTATCTACTGACCTTGGTTATACATCTTTTGATCTCAAACTGTTCTTTTCAGTTTTAAACAATTGAAAACTAAAATAATACTTTGTTTATATACATTTAAAGACTTTAATGAGAAGTTAATATTGAAATATAATGTATGATCTTTTAATTAGCCACAAATGTGGAGGGTCTAAATCCAAGAATATGTAAAATATAAAGTCTGGGCCTTCAATATGTTAATTATCATTTCATAGAGTTGACTGTTAATATGTTTTTTAGCTATTGCTATGATTGCGCTCCTGGGATGTATTTTCCTAAAAGGGCATATTTTAATGCTAGGTGCTTATTAGAATAGTTCAGGGGAAAATAAAAAAGATACAAATACCTGAGCTCCACCCCCAGATTCTGAATTAATTGGTGCTGAATAGGGCCAGATTTTGTTGTTGTTTTTAAATAAAATAGGTGTTTCCAAAGTGCAGGAGAGTTGAAACTATCTGTCCTAAAGTGAGGGTATATTTTCATTTTATTTTCCATCATGGTAACTTCTCACTTAAAAAATTATCATTCTCAATAGCAATGAATATATAAAGAACTTAAGGAACACACTAGCAAAATATATATAAGAACTTTTTGTACAAAGTTACAATATGTTTTTAAAGGCCAATGAATAAGACCTAAACAAAGGAATGATAAATAATATTTGTGGATAATAAAACTCAGTATAATAAAGATTTCAGTTCCTTCCAAGTTCGTAGGTTGATAAAAAGGATTTTTTTTGGTAGTTCTGAAAACTAATTCTCAATGTATATGGAAGACCAAAGACTCAAGTCCAAGGTTACTCTTAATGAAGACCACGTGATGGGATCAGTATAGAAAATATCAATACATTATAAAGTAATTAAGTATACAAACCAGCATACAAAATATCAATATGTTATCATAATAATTAATACAGTTTGCATCAGAATGGAAATATAGGCATATAGGCTATTAATTCAATATGATTTAACATATTTTTAAAACATTTATTGTATTCTGATTTTGTTGTAAGGTTTGGTAATACAACACTAATAGAGCAAATGAAACTCTGTCCTGGTGGAACTTAGGTATAGCTGAGGCAAAAGCAATACAGGAGATGAATAAATAAAAATTTATTTTATATTAGATGGTGATAGGTGCTACAGAGAAACATTAAGCAAGGCAGGCAGGCAGAATGTATATGTGTATTTGGGAAGGGGGAGGTAAGGTTCAGTATTAGGGAAACTAGACAAGTCCTGGGAAGGTTGAACTGGGGGAAAATCAATAGAAATGATAAATGGCTGAGAGAATTCTGATGTATTATAATGGACATCAGTGGGGAAATGACTGATTATGTAATAAATGGTTCTGAGACAATTTGTTAACAATATATAAAAGATAAATTCTGTCTTCTATCTTATGCAATAGTTTTAAAAATTCAATTGAATTAAAGATAAGACAAATGACAAAACCTCAAAAGTATAAGAAAACAATATTAAAAATATATTTGGACATTGGAATAAGGAAGAAATTTTAAAATAAGGTCAAACCATAAAAAATCAAAACAAAGAAAAAAATTCACATATTTGACTACATTAAAACAATTCAAACTTGTACAAGAATTTTTGAAACACCTTTTTTTTTTTTTTGCTAATTCTCACACAAGTATTTTTTTCATTGATTTTCTGAGAGAATGTGGGAGTGGGAGAGAGACAAAAAAAGAGAGAGAGAGAAACATCAATGTGAGAGAGACACCCCCCAACTGCAAGTGCCCCAACTGGGGCCAGGGATCAAGCCTGCAACCTGGATACATGCCTCTGAGCTGGAACCCAATCCTCTGGTGCACAGGCTGACTCTCATCACTGAGCAACACCAGCCAGGGCTTGAAACATTTTTAATAAAAAATAAATAATTACTATAAAAAATGTACAAAAAGTCTTACAAATTAATAAGAAACCAACATTAAATAGAAACAAGTTTTTTTAAAAAAGTTAAACCACTCAATGGGAAAAAGCAAAGAAACAAAGAGACATTTCACAAGAGAGAGCATATAATTGGTTAATCAAAATATGAAAAGATGCTCAAACTCAGTAATGAGGGAAAATAAATAAACATATAATGAGATACTTTTTATACCTACAAGATGGCAAACTATAAATAAATATACAAAAACATATACAAAGTTGTGGTCAGGATATGGAATACTGGGAACTCAATACTACTAGTGGAATTGAATGTTAGTATAATCACTAGTATAATCATTCAATCATATAATTGAATATTAGTATAATGCATAATATTAGAATATATCATGTGTTCTCTTAGATATATTATTTTTCCATAATAAAAAATAAAAGGTAACCATTCACTGAGCCTGTGCAATGAGCCAGATGAGTTCATATAACTTATTTAATCCTTGCAACAACTCAGTGCAATCAGGTGTTGCCTCCACTCTAAATATAAGGAAACCATGAACTGGAAATGAATTAGGAAAGAGGTCTCAGCAGTGTAGAGGTTGAGAGTGAGGTATATAGAGGGCCTTGGTAAGGCCTTTTCAAGTAGGTGGCATTTGAGTAAAGACATGAGGGGAGTTTGGAGGGAAGGCTGAGCAGATAGCCAATGCAAAGGCATGGGTCTGCTCTCTTCGGGGAGAGCAAAATTATCCAAGTAGCTGGAGCAGGTGGAGTGGCAGAAATAGATGAGATGTGATAGGGGGTCGTCAGGGCAGATTAGGTAGGGCTTCTAAGAGGTCAGGAAGATTTTGGCTTCACCCAGTGAAAGAGAGTATGAATTAACAGAGGAGTGGTGTAAGCTGACACACGTTTTACAAGCACACATTGGCTGGTGCTCTTCTGAGCAGTACTCGAAGAGAGTCATGGCAGAAGGGGTGCAATTAGTTGGACTGACATGAATGTTGTAAGCATGGTAGTGAGAAGTGACCCAGTTTTGAAGGACTGGATCTGATGCGTAAGGGAAAGAGGAGTTAACAGTAACTCCAAAGTCTTTAGTTTAAACAACTGGAAGATAATAAAATAAAAATTGGCTACATAATACCAACCACACATTTTCCGTTAATATTTTTCTTCACATTGCCTACCAGGCTGGTGAGAGCCCATTTTCCCATTATTATTCAGTAATACAGAGATCAGTCAATTATTTTAAAATTCACTTTAATAACACTGGCCATTTGATTTTAAAGTTTCTCTAAGTATATGAAAATATGTGGAACTATAGATATCCACTGCTCAATTCGCTAAATAAGCCTCTTCTAAACTTGAGGCTATATATCAAGCAGAATTGAAGAGAAAAAAGGATGTCTTGTTAGGCTTTGCTTTGAAAACTCCCTTTAGAAGTAATTTCTCTTACTGAAAGAGGACCAGTCTTGGAATTGCTGGTTTCAGTTGCTACTGGCAACAATGATTTCCTTCACTTGTTTCAAAAAGGTCGAGAGACTGCAGGCATGACTCAGCATGGCAACCAATAAAATCAGGAGAGAAACTACATATACTCTAGAAAATTCCACATCCCAGTCTGCGTTGTGCTATCATGTTTATGGCAAAACGGTAAGACCAGTCTGTTTTGTCTCGATGCACATGCTTTAGGAAAGAAAAGGGTTGAAATGAAAGATAAATGAGATAATGTGGTTGAATTGTTAGAACCAAAGTATTTACTGTTTTTACTGTAAGAGCTTGTTTTCTGGTCCATGTACTAGCAAACTGCATTGTGGTGGGGTGTTGTAATATTTTTTAAATAAAAATAAAACCTTTCAAATAAATGTGAAATCAATATTTAGGTATGGGTTAATACTGTGAGAATAGCAGGTTGATATTTTGCCAGTGACATTTTACTAAGTCATCACGGCTGATTAGTTCTGTTATGAGGCTCATTTAAGAAATTTTAGCTTTTCAGACTTTTATATTCATTGTTACAAATAACTGATGACTCCATGCTTTCCAGAAATTCCCTGATTGCTGACTGAGCTTCCTTACTTTCTTCAGTCCTACCTATATTTTCTACTACAGATTAAGGATCTGTACATTTTATTGTATTTGTAATATTGTGCATGTGAGTGTGCATGTGCATGTATGAGACAGAGAGAGATTGTCATTCATTGTATATGTTTCATATGTAACCGCCCATGCAAAGTTTTTATTTAAAAACTAATTCTTATGGCTGAAAGTCTCTCTTTCTTGTTTATTTTTGAAACAATAAGTAATCACCTTTCCCCTGATAATATTAGATTTTTTTCTCAACCTCTCATGAGTAAAATAATATTAATCCCATTTCTTCATGGTCTAGACAAAGGAAAAATGAAGCTGTGATGATACAAGTCAGCAAGTGGATCCTCTGGGGTGCAGGGTGGGTGTGAGGGGTTGAACTGTAAAAGAGAATGAGAATTCTTTCTGAAATAATGGAAATGTTCTACATCTTGTTTGAGGTGGTGGCCACATGGGTATATAAGATTATAAAGTTAATTGAGCAGAACAACAAATAGTTGCACACTTTAATCTTGGTAAATTATACTCCTATAAAAAGAAATTTTTAATTATTTTCCTTGTTCATCCTTCTGCCTTATCAGCTCCTGTGTATTTAGTTAACTTAATCACTTCTTCAGGTGTCCCTGTTATGCTAAACACATTTCTGATCTCTGCCCCATATTAATATGGGGCAAACATAAGGAATGATAAGTGGATAATTTAAAAATAACTGTCAGGGAACAAATGTCTGGAAGAAAAAACCAAAATTTTATTATCAAAACTTTAAAATACATTATATAATGCCACATGAGTATCATTGCATAAGGAAGTAACAACCAGTAGAGGGAAAATTGTTTCATAACAATTGTATGGGAAAGTTTGAAGAATCATTTTGATATCTGCAAAAAAGCAAAATAAACACAATCTTTAGAAGTACCCAAGTTCCTTCATTACGGATCAGAGAGGGAGTTCTTGCACATTACTTTCTAAATATATTTCTATGTATGACTATATCTGTGTTTTTCATTTTCATGAAAAGTTTACAAATAAGGATAGAGATCCAGATTTAGAAAATTATTAGAAATTAAATGTTTAAGGTATAAGTATAGGAATGAGTGGCTGAAATGGACTGTAAGTCAAGGTCATTAGAGAAGAGGAGATCAATGTACTGAGAGGCCAGGTTATTAGAAATATCTCAACAAATTTGGAAAAGATTTAGACAAGGGGATGCAGGTATCTTTCATAATAGGATCTTCAGATCCTGAAGAAGAGGACATTCTTTGAATCTCATGGCATTTTAAAATTTGCTGGATGAGTAAATAGGGAATTTTATAGCAATATATTCTGCTGGTAACAGCAAAACTTGATGGATCCCATTATAGTGAGTCAAGAATCAAATCACCAAAAAATAAATTGTCAGAGGTTTGTAGAAGACCCCAACAAAGTGGGTAATCAGTATGAGAGCTAAAGATCAGTAGAGAAACAGCAGATATAGGGGCAAGGTAGACATCTATCTTCAGATTCAGTGAGATAAGAAATGTAAAAAACAAAACCTCCATGCAAAGGAGCTCTCAGAAGGTATTATTCTCAGGAGGAAGCCAGGTTGCACTTAAAACAAGATACTTTGAGAAATATTCATGAAAGTGTTGAAGAAACACAGGATTATATTGGTTATAATCTCTGAGTACTAAGGGGCACAGTAGTATTATTAGGAATTTTCGAAGGGGTAGAGGAGATGAGGTAAGGTGGTCCTAGAGCTCTATGGGGATAAGAGTCTAATTGAAGGAAGATGGCATGGGACTGGGGGCTTCTCCTGCTGCCATGATAACATTTATCAAAAGGAGGCTGTGGTGGGGAGAACCTGAATTTGGAAGGTTTGATACTAACATGTTCCCAGAGGGTCATATAAGTTAATGATCAAGCTATCAGAAAGATCAAATCATCAAATCAGACTCATACAAATAAAGGATTTCCCAGAAACATGGTTTGCTAATTAACTCAAGGACACACTGAATCAGCAAACAAAAGGAAAGCAAACAAGAGATTTGAAACATCAAGGACATCTCCCCAAATCCTTATCATATTAGACCTACACTTTGGCCCAGAATAACAGATTTGATCTCTAATGAGTTACATAAGTCACCTTATGCAGCAGGGAGAGTTGAAGTTATAAGACATATTCATTTTATTCCTATAAGGCTATATAGCTAACGTGACTTTTTCCATGAAGCCATGACTTCTGAATCCACGTAGTCTAGATGTGGCTATCATAAGGAATCCTAAACTGGGAACGTCCTACTCAAAGCATCCTATAAATAAGGACTCTCCTCTTTTCAAACACAAGCCATCTATGTGACAGGAGGTCCCATCACCATCAATTTAAAAGGCAATTAGACTGAGTTATCTGTAGTTTTTCTTCCTCAGAGCGTTTATGCCCAGTGATGGGAAATAAATTGATCATAAGCAGCTTCTTTCATGCCTTTCCATATGACAATTTTTATTTTCTTGGCACTTTTTCATTAGAACTTTCAAAACTGGTTATTATTTTCCACATGAAGAGAAATCATGGATATCTGAGAATTTGTCTAATTGTTTACATATAATTCCCAAGTGAGATCAACACAAGAGCATCATATGGGAGCTTCTGCTTTAGAGATACAATGAATATATCCTCTCTGCTTATGAATGATCAAGAATGATTTTCATTGAAATCTTTGGGGAAAATAAAACTAATTTTACACCTATTAATAGCTCCATTTTAAGCTTTTAAGAGTAGATTTAAAATAGTTTTTAAAGACATATGCTTATAGGTTTATGTTTTGTAGAAGTAGCTATAAAATTTAGGGGAAAAGCAATGTTGCTGAATATGTAGAATTTATGGAAGAAAGCTTCATCTACTAAACCAAGATGGGAAATATTTTCAATACTATACAAATTTAATATGGTTGAAATATTGGAAAGACTTCTCTAATTTTGACCATGCTTTTATATTCTGGCTTAGTTTCCGGCTACACAGTTGCTTGCTGAATTCTCTTTGGCTGAATGTGTGTGTGTGTACATGCATGCAGGCATGCTAGATCAGAACAAGTCCTTTTAAAAGTTGTATTTATCTTACCTTGGTCATTTTATTGCCTTAAGAATAGCTCAATAACTCAAAGGTGGCCACTTATTTCAAGATGTACACATTACAATAAGATAACTACAAACTTTTAAATAGGGTTTCACTTAATAGCATAAAAAATACAATTCTTTACCCTTAGACATTACTGCCCTGTGCCTGTCAACACACACACACTCGCCAAAATATTTCCCTAAAAATAATACTTTTAGATATCACATGGCCAACATTCTACTTTAAAAGTCACATTTTCTACTGTAAAATTCCTTACATACAAAGAATACCCAGATGACACTGAGATATTGATAAATGATATTAAAAATGCAGGTTATCAAAGAGTGATTGAAGAGGTGGGGAAACGTTCCTCAGAATACAAATAGGGAAGACTTGAATTTTCTTTCAGTTTTGACAATGGACAGTTGCAGTCTGTGTCAGGTTTTTAGTTGCTGTTCTGTTTTGTTTTATATTTAATCTACACTTTGAGACAATTGGACAAGTTTGCTGTGATTCCGTCAAAGGCTAATATTCTGTAATTTGATAACCTAGGAAACACTGTAGCTGGCCCAGACGCACCGGCAGGGCTGATGTTAGGAGTCCTCTGGGCATGTAGGCTGTGTCCTGGGGGCCTCCTGACAAGCATCTGAAACAGCCTTTTGAGAGTTCACATGTTGATGTACTTTGGGCTAAGTCTTTGAGTACCTTTAATATATAACTATCTCTGAGAACATCATTGGTACATATGAATATCTCAGCTTATTTCTTCAGGAAGATTTTGATAGGAGGGTAAAGAGACCCTAGAGTTTCTGGACATGTAAGAATTATATGGGAAAGAAGGACATGAGTACTAATCAGAAAGTCAGGAACATATTTTCTCTTTGTTGGATACTTGCTAGGGTCTTTATGAAATTTTGGGGGTGCTGATCCTTAGCTAGACTCTCCTATTGTCTCTGGCTGTAGGGATGCTGCCCTTGACCTGCAATGACCCACAATTCTAGTTGTGAAATTATCTGGTGAGGAAGCAGAGGCTTTGTGAGCTAGCCCTCTGTCAGTGACATGAGTGGGAGCCACTAAGTCATTCAAAGAAAATGATGAGTCTTGTGACCCGCTGAAATTGACTAACCTACACTAGGCTATCCATAAATACTAATTTCATCTTTTAAAAAAGCATATAGGATCTCTTTATTTTTAGAATTCCTACCATCCTTTAGGTGATCATGTAATTTCTTCTGTTCAAGCAAAATTTCACATGCGTCATCTGCTCCGAGCCAACAGCATTGTTGATTCTCTCATTATTCTCTAAAATAGACTCCAGTCACAGCACGACACATTAGTGATATGATATTCTGCACCCTGAAGAACTTGCTCGGTGCAGAACATTTCTGCTATCTCATGCAGAGCACATCGCAGCAGCAGACATTTAACTCACTTAGCCCTACTAATGGTAGGATGCTGAGGGAAGGAAAACATTCAACTCCTCCTCCTTGAATGCTGGTGAGAGAATTGACACCTACTGCAGAGAGGTAATCAAGAGAAGAGAGAATAAAGGAAATATAAAGTTTGGAAATATCCTATTGAGTTTTTTGTTGTTGTTGTTGTTGTTTTTTAATTTACTTAGGATTCATACAAATGTAATTTAGAAGAAGCAAACATATTTTTGAAATTGCTTTGTCTGGAATCTTTTAGGAACGCGTTTTTATCCAGCTGATCTATTTGAGCAAATATCTTTCTGTAAGATAAGAGACCATAGAGAGGCCAGAAATTTTACTAAAGTTGAAATTTTAGTTTAATGACATTGCACAGAATGTTAAATTTCAAAAGTATCATTGATATCACCTTGTTTGAGCTCTCAGTTTAGGAATTTCTTTTATGACATTCTTTTGGAATATCTAATGTGACAATGACAAGAAACCTGCTACCTTGCAAGGCAACTTGTTATAATTTTAAACAGAATTTAGACATTACAACTATATTAGAACCATACTGCCTTGTATAAAAATTAAGTTTCTTTCTGATCTTTTGTTGTTGTTGTTGCTATTGGTCCCAGTCTTCCCTATAGTAATTAGACATGGTAAGTTTTATTCTAGTATAATATCCTGCTGTTTTTTTCCCTCTCTTTTTGAATAAATATGTCTATTTCTTTCTCTAGTGCACAGGGTTTCCAGAACCTCACATTTTCTAGCTGGATTTCTATGGACATACACATTTGGCCAATGATCATTTAAAAATAAAGCCTCTAGAAAGTATTCCAAAGTGATCAGTATTGCACAGAGTGTGTGTTTTTAAAGTAAATTTATATTAAAAGAAATTTATTAAATAATTATAAGATTACCTTAGAACATTTCCCATGTTTTTTCTCTAGTTCCCATTTCAAACTAGCTTATGTTTCTTCTTGATTTGCATTTCTACTGCCTCTTCACGAACCCATATTTATGAAAAGTGACAGGGGTGGTTTATCTGATTTTTATGAGCAAATGTCACTCACACCTACACAGTGTTAGTTACTGTGCCCCAGCTGCATTTAGTGCTCTAGGCCCCACTTGTCTGCAGGAGAGAAAGTGCTGAATCCAGAGACAACTAATATCTAAACTGGAGATTGTCCTTCACCTTTTAGTTGAAGCTGTGCTGCTGGGCTCATCAGATTGCCATCTGCTTAATCACACGCTGCAATGAAAAGGTAACTAGCCTGGGAATCAGGACCTGAGTTCTGGCTTGAGAGCACTGTGGCCCTTCTTATACCACTTCAGCTCCTGCTCGCTTCAGATAACACTGTTACCCTTCTCATTCTCCTCGCCTGGAGGTATAATGGCTTTTCACTCTTGCTAGTCTTGCACCTCATTGGGTTCCCTTAATCTTTCCCACATCCCTGTAAATAGTCCCTTCAGTTACCCCTTTCACTGTTATTTGTTTTATAACAGGGTCCTGACTGATAACCTCTATAAGCCACAGTTTTTTCATCTGTAAAATGGGGATAACAATAGTACTTACATTATAGCACTGCCCTGAGGGTTAATGAAATAATACCAGCATTCAGGATAAAGCTTGGAAATTGTGTAATAAATGTGAGGTATTTCTATTATTATTGTTGTTAAGGATAATTTACAGAGAACATGATGTAATAATTTAGTAATGAGAAATTTTGTTAGATAATCTGCATAGTCCCTTCTGTGCAACAATTATTGACACTTCACTTGGGATTCTTGCCCAACAAATAAATCCAATTCTCATTACCAAAGCTAAATATAGTACTTAGTGATGACTATTAGTCACATTAGTATCTTGCAATAATGCTAGAAGAAGATTAAGAATTTCTGAGAAAAAAGCAGTTTTTGTTTCTTTAGAAAGAACAGAATGAATATTTAGCCAATTTCATAATCATGTCCCACGGGAAGGTGAATGTGTATTGTTGGTTTTAGTAATGATTCTGCTAAGTAGTATATGCATTTATAGTCTTTTCAAAATCCCAGTTAATGCTTGGCCCATATTTCCCAGTGGATCACTTAGTTAGACTCCTGGTGTTATCACATATCTGATGTTCTCTTGTAGTATTAATGACCCACAGAAAGACTGAGATCCACAGTCCTTTTAGTAATGATTTTTATCTTTATGGTTTTTCATTAATTTACCTAAAACTATGTCCCCTTCCTCAATACTTTCTCTAAAATATTTGCTATATGCTGTTTTTGTTAACCCCTCTCTCTCTCTACACATACATATACATAACAAAAGTTACAAAATAAACAAATCACCTGTAGGAGTGAAAATTGGTTCTATTATATATATATATAATGTTGTTGGGACAATGTATTCTGCTTCCTTTGGAGGAAGAGCCATTTGGGTTCAGTATCCTGATTGCATGCAGATGGTCCACTGCCCAGGACTAAACACTTCTGATGTAACATCACTAAATATTTCCTAAGCAAGAATAGTTTAGGGACATTTCTACTCAGCCATCCTGCTCACTATTATGTGCTCTCATGGATACTGATTGCAAGTTCACTGTGTTGCCACATGTATGTGTGATGATCACAATCTGAAGAAAATACAAGCCTTCATAACGCAGAAAACCTAAGTACAAGCTTTACTGATCTTTGAAATACCGCTTGCTGTGTTTTCTCTCACTTAGTACTCATGGTGATGTAGAAAGACTTGTGGATATTGTAGTTTCCTAAAGCATCTTTCATTAGACCTCCTGAATATAAAACAGCAGTTAAATTCACTTTGATTATCCCTCAGATTAACTGATATAAACTGATATGAAGTGGTAGAAGAATTGCTAGATTTCCTTCTCTTAGTTTCCATTCTAGTGTATTTTAAGTATCATGATGTCAGGGAGAGTTCTTGAGAATCAATATTCCCTGTTCTCAAAGCTATATGTGCACATTTACTGCACATCGCATTCCCCTAGGACAGGGATTTTTCAAACTTTTTTATCTCATGGCACACAGAAACTAATTACTAAAATTCTGTGGCACACCAAAAATATATATTTTTTGCAGATCTGACAAAAAAGTAGATACAATTCTGATTTAGTCACACCAGACGGCTATGATTGTGTTGGCTGTTGTCATTTTTTATGTGACAATCTAAGGTGAAAGAGTTCAGTGCCCCCGACTAAATAGTCAAGTATTGCATGTTTTAAAAATTCTTGCACACACCCATTGAAAGTAGCTGCCCTAGAACAGTGCCTTGTGAACTATCATTTTGTTTGGTGTGAGAGAAAAAAAGTCTCCCCAAGCAAAATCTCTCTCTAACAATATTTGGAAGATTGCCTTATTGCTGTTGTTTCCAAAATTCTGAATTTTATGGAGAAAAGAACAAAAGTTACAAAATAAATAAATTACCTGTAGGAGTGAGAATTGGTTCCATGTAAACACATAGCTTGATCACAACAAGGTACAATAATATTAGGACACAATTTGTTGCCATTACAAAGTAATCTTACTTCGCTCATAGCCATTTCTGATATAACTAACTGTACAAAGAAATCTTCACCCCACCCCCCCCATGTTGGTCCCAGCTATAAGGACTTAAATAGATCACCGACCAAGGGCAACCAGTGCATAAAGTGGACTGAATTAATATAATTGTTTCCCTCCAAAGATCCATAAATTAGACCACTGACGAAGTTGGTGGTCAGTTTTCTATGAGCCGCCGAACTATGATCCGTAATGACCATGAGGACGTAGTGTGCTGTATTTGAGACAAGGCAGACCTGAGTAGAATAGAGAAGAGTCAGAGAAGTGGAGAAAGAAATCCTTTCAGATTCAGCGAGAGACAAACAGAATTCCAGCCCCAATTCTAATTTTATGAAGCCTAACTCAAGGCTCCCTACATTTTGTAAATATTTTTGTTTTCCTTGCTTGAGCAAGAGTAAGGTTTTGGCTTTTTCCTCTGGGTAGCACTCTCACAAAGATGGTGAATGTTTCTAAAACCCACGGACTTTCTGTAAGAAGTGCGGGAAGTATCAACCCCACAAAGTAACAAACGCAACATGGGCAAGGAATCTCTGTGTGCGCAGGGCAAGTGGCATTGTGACAGGAAGCAGAGTGGCTCTGGCGGGCAGACTAAGCTGATCCCTGCCCCCAGTAAAGGCTGAAACTACAAAGAAGATTGTGCTGAGCCTTGAATGAGCTGAGCCCAACTGAAGATCAAAGAGAATGCTAGCAATTAAGAGATGCAAGCATTTTGAGGAGAGAAGAAAAGGGCCAAGTGATTCAGTTCTAAGCTTCATATTTTGTTTTATTATGTGACAATAAAATCTTGAGGATATGTTAGCTTAAAAAAAAAGATTTTGTCCCTTGAATTTAAAATTCTTTTCAAAAAATGACCAATTAAATTGTTATTGGGAGGGTCTGATATTGTTTTCTAGTACCTGTTTACTATTCAACAATTAAAAATTACTTGTGCCAGACAAGGATCTAAAAGAGTTTCAGTTCCTCATCTCCTTGCTTGTCCAGGTTGCCTTGATTGTTTTCTAGGTGACCTATATGTAGTTTTTGTGTCATTTTTTTGTCTCATGAGAATAAACATTCTTATGCCAGGGTCCCTATCTATTACTTCATAGGAACTTGCTTTAAATTCATTCAATTTACTATCTTAATTACTTGTGTTTTCAAAGTCATTTGCTTCCTCCAGAGTTCTGCAAAATGTCTATCACTGATTATTTATAGGAAATAGTAATAAATGTGATATATACAGAGACAAATCCCAATATATGTCAAACTGTGTACTGTAAAAATCGTCTCCTTCCCACCCCTATACTATCATCACTCTTACACCTTACTCCAGAGGCAACCAGAACTCTCAGACACTCGTCTATCCAAAAATTAACAATATATTTAGTTTTTATAGTTTTTTATTTTAACATTTTGACTATATATTTTACTTATGTGATTCAAAACTGTTAAGTTATGGAAAAAACATACAGTTTTTTGCTCCCACCCTTGCCCTTAGTCACATAAGTTCCTCTCGCTAGGGGAAATTAATTAATCTTACACCCGTGCATTCTTGTAGACATGTTTTATGCATATACAAGCAAACAGTCTCTAAGCTCGCCCCATTGTTAACATGAAGTATTACTGTATTATGCACTTTGTTCTGTGCTTTGCTTTTTCTACTTAATCTATCTTAGAAGTTATTCCATGATGGTACATCAAGAGCTTCCCCATTTTTGTGTTTTGTGGTCCCATGTATGAATTACTTAGACGAACTAATTGACATTAGATTTTTTCATCCTTTGGAAATTATTAACAGTGCTCCATATGTTCAGTTTACATTTATGCTATTTGTAATACTGATGAATAATACTAAATTACACTCTACAGAGAATATACCAATTTACTGTCCAACGTGAATTCATGAGTTTCTGTTTCCCCACACTTCCTAATATAATATTAACACATTAGCTATCTATCTGTGTATCTAGGTATCTGTCAATTAATTATATTATGTATATAACTAGATATATTATCATTAGGTTATATAATTATGAGACATATACTTCAAGATTATATTGTTTTAGTTTTGGTAATCTAAAAGGTAAAATATTAAATCTCATTGCAACTTTTATTTTTATCAAGGCTAATTTTATATATAACAAAAGTGTTCATCTCCATGAATTTTTACATATGTATATACCTGTATATCCACTACCGAACACTACCGAAAACAAGACATAAAACATAACCAGTATTCTAGAATCTCTCTTCCATGGGCTCATTTTCAAGCAAATACCCAACCTCCCCAGAGATAAACACTATTATGACTTTCATATCAATAGAGTAGTTTTGCTTATTTTTTAATATAAATCACTGAATATAAATAAAATCACATAATATGAACATTTTTGTTTCTGACTTATGTAACACAATGTTCCTGCAAATGTTGGTAATTATTCTTTTGTGTCTTGTATAGAATTCTATTGTTTGTATATATCACATCTGTCTTTATTTTGTTTTTGAAGATTCAGAAGGAATTTCTATTTAAGTAAGGTTGAATTCTCTTTTATATTTTTAAAAGATCATTTGTATTTTTTAAATTAACTTTTTATAGATAGGAGTTGCTCCTTTTTCTACTAGGAGTTGCTTTATATATATATTAAAATTTGACATATATATACATATATGTGATTAGACATTGTTTATGTCATAACTATTTTTTTCTATTTATCTTTTTGTTTTCCATGTAGTGTACAAATATATTACCTTATATGACTTTCATCAAATTTTAACATTCCTAGAGTGACCCTTCATATTCCAACACTATAAAATAATTAATGCTCTCTTCAATAATTTTATGGTTTAAATTTCTACATGTAAATATTTAGTTGACATAAACTGTATCCTAGTGAAAAGTATGAAGTATGAATTCAACTTCATCCCCTTGGCAATTCTTTTCTCTCAGACCCTGCCTTTGATACGCATTCCATGGAAGAAAGTCATGTGGATGGTTTCTCCATGTTAGCTGCTCATCACGTGAAAGTAAAATTTAGCCTGAACACAAGTCAGGCAGGAAAGAGGTGCCTCTTTTCCTCAGATGGATTTCAAAACTAATGCTGTGTAATTACACCACAAATGAGTACAAGATAACCCCTTCTAAATATTTTTTTCACAAATCTGACCAAAACTAAACTAGAAATAAAACAAGTTTTCAGTAAGACACCTTTTCCCCTGAAAAATATTCTCCCCAAACTCCCAAATCACCCCCCTAACAGACAATGGGGATTTAAAGGAGCAAAGGTCCCCTGGAAATATAAACAGTGGTGCCTTTGTAATGTATCTTAACACTAAACTCGTCAGTTTTCATTGCAACAAACACGTTCTCAGTCATTTCAAAATAAAACCAACCAAATAAATAAATAAAAGCTTATGAGTGGTATGGAAAAAGTCTTCTGTAATCAATAAATTCCCCATAGAAACCATGGAAGTAGGAAAAGAAAAGAGATGTAAATCTAAAATTGTAGCAGCATCATGCTGATGTGGTTTATCTGGTATAAAATAGAATAAAAATGACACATTTTAACACTTAACTGCAGCATTACTCAATTCTCTAAAATGCTCTATGTCATATTTAACCAAGATATACTTTTGTAAAGGTATCATAGCAACTAAAGTCATTCTGTGGGCATAAAGGCCATTGGCCTGTTGCCTGTATTTTAAAGAATGCACAGTATTTAGAGAAAGAATGAGCCCAAAAATGTAAAGAAAGCAACTAGTTTCAGAGCTGGAAGAAGTATTTGACCAGGTCTGTAAAATATTATTTTAAGATTCTTTCTCACCATATGAATTCTCTGTGGTTCAAAATAGAGTAAAGAGTTTCTACACATGAGCAGTACATTAATTAATACCTGCCTTTCTTTGAGAAAGCCCAATATACAGTAAATACAAAATTGCTCAGGTACATTAGAAATGATTACTTTTAAATAAAGGCTAACTTCAGAGTTCATCTCAAAAGCAAAATTCTTTAGTTTATATCTTCAGGTCAAATTGTTTTACTTTTGGGCAAAGTCTATTATGGAACTCATGGAGCAAGAGGCAAGTCAAGTGTAACCTGCAGAGAAAGTTGCCAAGTTAAAGTGAGTTTCTGAGTGTGAGCATCTATAAAACTTCAGGTTATACCACAAACAGTATTATAAGAAACAGAAAACTCCCTTTTGTGGAGTAAATGTTGGGTTTTTTTTTGTTTTGTGTTTTTTTTTGTTAATTTTCACCTGAGGATATTATTTTTCATTGCTTATCAGAAAGAGTAGAAGAGAGAGAGGGGAAAGAGAGAGAGGGAGGGAGAGAGAGAAAAAATTGATATGAGAGAGACACAATGACTGGTTGCCTCCCAAACATAACCTGACCAGGGTGGGGAGCTAACCTGTAACCCTGGCACGTGCCCTTAACTGGGAATTGACCCTGCGACCCTCGGGTGTGTGGGCCAACTCTCTAACCACTGAGCGCACTGGTCAGGGCATCGGTTTTAATTTACAATACCTAATTATGATTTGTGAGGAAATCAATGAAAATAAACATACTAAAAAGTTATACATTTTTCAGTGTGAAGGATAGATGACTTGTGAAAGCAGTAATGAATGAATGCTAATTAGAATTTCAATGTACAGGACATGTAATAGGTTTAGATTCTGTGCCTAAAAAGTTGTACTGTGACATATTCTGTGATACAGTAAAGAATAAATGGATTTGTTTTATTATAAGAGTGTGTATGGCTTGGAAATGAATAGTAATAAAGGATTATTTGATTTTGAATATGATGAATTTGATTAAGTGGCAAGACCTGTGCTTATGAAATTTAATTGTCTGGAACTATAAAATTCAATTTAGTTCAACAGACATTTACAAAGAAAATATATTTCTGGCACTGTGTAGATACTTTAAACTTTTAAAAACTTTTTTTATTATAAAAGTAATACAGTAATTTTGTATTTCCAGAGAGTAACCTCATGTTTAAATCTCCCTCACCTACATATAACCTGAAAAATGACAGAAATATGTGAAAATTAAGTTTAGTGAAACACATGCCAACTCCTGAAGAAGAGGAAGAGGGATTCACAGTGGGGGTGAGCCAGTGCTTGACACAGGCAAGGCCATCCCAACAGGTGGCACCATCCTGCATGGGAACACTGAGAGGTCAACCATACCAGGTGTCACCCCAGTGTAGTCACAGAGGAAACAGCTGTAGCTGCCAAAAGACAGGCTGGTAAGGTTTCACAGAAACTGAGAGGGGAAAATTTTGAGGAAAGCCCATATTATGATGGAGGCACAACAAAAAAGATATCTTGTATTGAAAGAAATCAGAGTTATTAGAAAAATCACAAAAGAGCTTAAAATGAGTGTATGAGACAACGAAGACTCATCACTGAACTTAAAACAGATGCTATAAAAATGGATGATGGTAAAAGAAAACAGATTAGAAAACTAAAAAATAAGCATCTAATTGTTGATATGATAACACAATAAATGGGTAAAGAGCATATTACACACAGTAAAAAAAAAATGAGTGAACCAAAAGGTCAAATTTAGAAATTCTTTCAGAACCAAGCAAAAAATACCAAAAACAAACAAACAAACAAAGGAGCAAGATAGAAATGATAAAATAAAAAACAGAACAGTAGAACATTATGAAGAAAATTAAGGGTTGTTTGAAACAAACACAATAACTTAGAAAATTAACAATTCGATCAATGAGAGAGAAAAGGTACCAGGAGTTACAAGGAAAAAACCAACAGCAAATAAATACTAGTATAAAAAAGAACTAAAAATTATGAGAGTAATGTTGATCAATTAAACAACTAAAATTGAAAACCTAGATAAAATAATAACATAGACAAATTTCTAGAAAACTAATACCAAAGTTATTAAAAGCAAATTTGAAATATCATTAAAACACACACACACACACACAAACACACACACAATTACCAAAGCTCAGATATCTTTATAAAATTGTCAAGGAAAAGATAATCACTCATCTTACATAAACTGTTTTGAGCAAAAAACTAGAGGTGTGATTGACCAATTGATTTTACAATTATTGAGGCCTAGTATGAACACCTAAAACAGAAAAAGACTATAAACTAAATTATGCCTTTTTGTTAATAAACATAAGCAAAGTGAATCAAATTTAAAATGCATAGAAGGAATAAAATTGAGCAAGATTGCTATATACATGATCAACATAAAAATTCAATGGTTTCTATACAACCAATTAAAACTTAGAAAAATTATGCATGTAATCATAGCAACAAAACTAATTAATGTATTATACATTTACAAAATGTAAATTTAAAATGTTAAAATGATGCAAGAATTTTATGGAGCTAATTCAAGAATGTTTCATTTATCTGGAAGAAGATAAATTATTCAAAGTTTCTACAATATTTTGTAGTTTTCCATCTTCAAATCAACAATTCCAAGCAATTCAACAAATGGGATCAAGAGAAAATCACACAACAGGAGCCAATATATAGATAACCCAGTGTTTGCAGTTACCTGCCTTGTAGTGTAAAGTGAACATAATTGTGATATTCAAGAAAATAAATCACAATATTAAATATTTCTTCACAGACCAACAGGACCATCAACCTCTATGTTGACTGCTGGCCCTAAAGTGTCCTATGACCTGGCTCTAGCTCCTCTCAGCCATGGTCCAGGAGCAGTCCTGCCCTCCCAGGAACAAGGTGGGAGATATGCACACCCATATCCCTGAGGCAGGCCAATCTAATTTTGTCTGACTGCATATCTTGGCACTACCCTTTTGTTGCCTGAGTCTGGAAATGGTCCTCTCTGCCCAGGAACTGGACTGAGATAGACACACCCATTGTCCATGCCCTGGGAGGCCGGCCTCCTGACCATGGGTAAACAGAGGATCCTAAAATGGCCCTGTATGCAGCTGCAGCCCATCTCAGCCATGGCCTGGGTGCAGTATTGCCCTGCTCAGGGCAGGATGGAAGACATGCTCCTAAGGATCCCTGAAGGTTCCAAACTCAGCATGACTTCAGGCTCTGAAGCAGCCCTTTGACCTGACTCCAGCTCCACTTACTATGGTCTGAGGACATTTCTGCCCAACCAGGAACCAGGCAAAAACATGCCCGTCTATACCCCTGGAGGCAGGCCTGTAGTCCTTGGTCCCAACTGTGAACCCTGAGGCAGCCCCATGACTCTTTTTCAACTGCTCTTGGCTGAAGTCTGGGGCCAGTCTTGCCTAACATGGGCCCACCTAGTGACCTGGTGGGAGGCCTTCCAGGGACCAAGCAGGAGCCATACCCATCTGCACACCTGGTACCAGGTCCACAGTCTGTGGATTGAACACTAGACACTGAAACAAACCCTTGTCGCAGCACAAAACCAACTACCAAGGTCATAGAGGCAGCCCAGTCCATTCAGGGACCAGAGAGGTTCCATGCCCATCTGAGACCCTGGCAACAGGGCCACCAACCATGGACCCTACAAGAGACAAAGAAGGTAATGGTATAATAATATCACCAAGGTGATATTAAAATTGTAAATATATATGCAACTAACATTGGAGCATGTTGATATATAAAGCAAATATTAACCAAACTGAGAATTATTTTTAAAATGAGAGAATAATCCTGAAAGCCTAAGTGGGAATTTAGAAGTAACTAGAAGAATCTAATTATATCCCTCTTGTATTATTGCACATATATGACATGCAAGAAATTGTTACACTCTTTGCCTTGATACCTTTGTTTGCTTGTTTTCACGGCCTGCAATAAGGGTTTAATCCAAGCCTTTATTAATCCTTTTCAGGATTATTTTCTCAAAGAGGGAAAGTTCAAGGCAGGCTATAAAGTGGGCATCAAGCAAGTAACAATCAATTCTGAAGTCGAGGAACTGAAAGTGCATAGGCTTACAAATTGGTGGACCACATATCAATTAATTATATTTCCTTATTTAAAAGAAACCTTCTGCCCTGCTGGCATGGCTCAGTAGCTGAGCGTTGACCTATGAACCAGAAGGTCATGGTTTGATTCCCCGTCAGGGCACATGCCTGGGTTGCAGGCTCCATCCCTAGTAGGGGGCGTGCAGGAGGCAGCCGATCAGTGACTCTCTCATCATTGATGTTTCTGTCTCTCTCGCCCTCTCCCTTCCTCTCTCTGAAATCAATAAAAAAAAAAAAAATTAAAATCAATAATAAAAACAAACAAACAAAAACCCTCTTATGCCCATTAAAAGATTGGAGGCAAGCTATACAGAGAGACTACAAACTCTCTGAGTACATGACATATTAGAAGGTATATAATTTGGTGATCATTATTAGTGTAATCCTTGAAATAACACTTCAAGAAAAAAAGAGGCATTATTATATAGAAAAAGGTGATGTTCATAGTTTTATGGGCATTAATATATACTAAAGTTTTTCTCAATTTTTTTTCCAGTGGTCAAATTTTACTTAAAGTTTCAACTGACATAATTTTGAAAGTGCTTTAAAATATGAGAACAATTAGATTAATGAAAATTGTTATCATCAAATGTATTTAAAGCAGCCACTCTCTAAGGAAAACCAAGCACACTGAATGTTAGCCTCAACCAAGCTGAACCAGAAAAGTAAATCTGCTTTAGGAAATACAAAATTCTTCACATCAAATCTATATGACACAGGATTATCCCCAGGCTCAGGATTAGCTCTGCTGTCATTGTAGCAGTAGGAAGGGAGAGTTGACTGAAATCTCATCTTACCCATAGACAGGAAATTTTATTTCTCAAGGGCCTTCTCAAAGTTACTTTTAGAAATTGGCGGGTGTGTCAATTTATTCAAATGTGAAACTGTATTAAATAGTTAAGTATCTCACTACCCATTGCTAACAGAAACATTGAATTTGCATGTACACAAATGAATAGGAAAGCAGACTAGTAATGCAAGACTGCCAGGTGTAGCAGTTTCCTAAATGTGTCCCTGTTCTTACTGTTCTAGTCTGTATTTATGGAAATGGAAACATTAATCTATTGGGGACCACATCCCAATAGAAATGTTAAGTTCTAACTAAGAATATTAAATGTATAGTCACATGCCATTTAATGATGGAGATACATTCTGAGAAATGTGTCATAAGGAAAATTTGCCATTGTGTGAACTTCATAGAGTTCACTTATATAAAACTAGATGGTATACCTACTACTCTAATTGTATGTGCTGTACTTTTAGTGATTGGCAGTGCAGTAGGTTTGCTTACAGGAGCATCACCATAGACATTAGTAGGGGATAAAAATTGTTCAGCTCCATTGTAATTTTTTTTTTTTTTGAAAAAATGTAGCACTTATAATACAGTCTTGTAAAACTGGAAGAACTGTCAGGGAAAAGGAAGGGTATTACCTTCTATTAATTAATCATTAAGAAAGCAAAGAGAAGTAAAACAAAAACACAACAAAATGTTTAAAAAATTAAAGAGTATTTTCCAGGTACAGATTTTATAAACACAAAACAAATTCACAAATTACTTTGAATGCTAAATAAATATCTGGTTACTAAACTCAGACTTAATATCTCTTACCAGGACTGGCACAGCACTTCAAGGATGTAAAATTGGATTCAATTCATTCATGGGTAGTGTTGAGAGAATATGCTCATTTAAAAATTCTTAGACATATACACTTTTTTCTAAATGGTGCTATAGAAGAAGATTTATCTCTGTAGATAAATGTCCCTTAATACCAGCCATCTAAGAAAAATCATCAATGAAAAAATAAATCATAGACAAAAAAATATTTTCCAAGATTTTGGGACACATGAATGATCTCAAAATGTACAAAAATGTCTGCAAACCAGTACTGTATCCAATACATCTATTAAACTTATCAGATACTAAACAAAACTGTAGCAAAGGAAATCTTTCCTACATTCTCCTGAGTGCTTAATATTAAAGCTGAGACTATAGTGCAGGCCACACTTCAAGGTGGTCCATCAGTTGTTACTGCTTTATACATATATGTCTGATTTATAGCATGATTTAATGTTCCACTTTTATGAACAATTTGGTTTCCTCAAATTTTTGCAGCCAGTAGCGTGCTAACTTGATCTACATTCCCAGGTATGACCTAAAGTCCAAGTTTTTGAGCTGAATATGGAAAAGTGCTTGAAGCCCCATTCCAGCGTTTGCTTCACTTGTGTTACAGTTCTTGAAGCAGTTCAAAAACATTAACTCAATTATCATCAATAAACTCCAGTGCTAATTTATATTCACATTTGTTCACCTTTTCACAAATTACATTTAAGGCAATGGGCTTTTTGATGATGTCGTAATAGTCTGGGACCTGAACTTTAGAAATGAGTTTCAAAAAAGATCAGCTGTCATCACGCCGTACCAATTCTACCACAAGTTGTGCAAAAGCAAACGATTCATAAACTCCTCCCTGTTGGCCTGAACGTCTTCAGTTCAGTGTCATAGGAGATGATTCTGTAGATTAGCTTTTCCTGCCTCTTCTCTTGGATTCACTACCTTGGAGAGAAAGATTTGAAGCAACATTTAGAGACCTTGACTGCTCACTTGACTTTGTGGCAATGACTCTGAAGTTAGGCAAGTTGGGACTAATTTTCTGGTGTATTGTTAGCTCTTTTCCTGCCTCTGCATTTTCTACAAAGGCAAGTAGTTCCACACACACATCTGCTTGCAGTGGGCCATGGCTCTGGTGTGGAGAAAGGCTGGCAATTCTTGAAGATTTAGTTTCTGTAGGAGGAGCAGATTTTATCTTTCTTAGGCTCCTACCAGTAGTTTTAGAAAAAACTGTTGTTTGGAGTGTACTCTGCTCACTCCTTGAAGCATATCTTCTAGGATCTTGTTGGCCATGACTTGAAGAGCTCAGTATCTCTCTTGTTTTAATAGGCAGTCTAACTGGTGGCCTTCCTCGTTTTGGTAGCCTGGCTTCTTCCTCTTCTCGAGAGTCATCTTCATCTTGTTCTATCTCATACTCTTCCTCCTCACTTTGACTCTCTTCATCATCAACATCAACTTCATCATCCTCACGTTCCATGCTGTCTTCTGTCTCTTCATCACCTTCCAAGGATGGTCTCTGCCAAGTGGAGAGTCATCAAGAATGTTGCTTTGGCCAATACTCTAGACAAAACCAATCTCCTTCAGGCACAGTCTCGAGCTCTAGTTGAACACAGTAGGTAAGATGACCCAGATCACAGCTATCACAAAGTACCATGTGTTCAGCATCACTCTTCTTTTGGAGATCTTACAGTGAGGATTTAGTATAGATTTAGACCATATCATACTACAATCCAAGGTGGAAAGGTGAAGAAAGATTTGGGATAGACTAGCAGAAGAAAGAAGAGGCTCTCTTTAATGGTCCAAGACTGTTTTATAAGAATGTGCGCAGTCACTGGCATCAAGTGGAGCTTTGAAAAAATGCCACTCAATGCCCTGCTCTATTTGAAAGAGTGCCATTGCCAGATAATGAGCCACAGTGGCCACAGATTGCTGTGAACTTGTACTAGTTGAGTGAGAGAGTACTTGCAGTTTCTGTTTTCATGCCCAAAATTCCATCTTTTACTATGATCTTTGCTCATCGGTTTCCATCTCTTCTAATTTCATTCACAGTTTTAATTATCCAATTTTCCTTGTTTTCTTCATTTAACAGCTCACACCATCCATTTTCTAATGCTGACCTCCAGATGTGTCAGTCTATAATCTTTATTGCTCCTAATGTTCCTTGGTAGATTCTGTCTTCAGTACCCAGCCCCCTCACACCCAAAACATACACACACAAAATCTCTCAGCCTCAATTCAAGCTGCCTCTCTGCAGACATCTGAGATGGATATGTGCACTAGAAGCTCTTCTCTGAGTATATGTAGATTTGCAATCAGTTTGAAGTTGTCTGAAAAATGAAATTTCTCTACAGAAAAATGAGCTAGCTGTGCACATATTCTGTTTTCTCTTATTCTGCAACAAAGTTTCTTTTAAGGCACTTTCTCTATGTCCTCTAGAATTAAGAGCTTTGATGGGCTGGTCTAGTTGTTCACAAGAAGTGTAGAAGCACCACCAATTAGGCTTATGCACTGGTTTTGGCAGCTGCACAGAATCATCACCTGAACCTTGGTCAATGTTGGAGGTAGATTCAGACATCAAAGACCCTCCAGTTTTAGTGAATGTCTGAGCATTTTGAGACTGTGCATTATTCTGAAATGATGAAGGTCTAGGCAACAGCATGTCTTCAATGAGACAAGAGGAATTTTCTTCAATAAACAACCCAGGAACAGAAGGGAAAATCCAATATTGCCTATACATACAGTCAGGCCCTAGTTTGGAAAGATATTGGTGCACGCTATAGTACTTTGGATTTTTAAAGAGCTCTTTCTCTTTTTGTTGGTGTTCTTGTTTCAAAGCTTCTTCCTCATCAGCAGTAAGAGGCTCTTTTTCAAACAGTCCATCTCTTCTTGCCTTATAAATTCTTTAAATCCATTTTGCTCCCTTTCCCCCCCTCCTGCCTCTTCTATGCGATCCTGGGTCATCTCATCTTTGGTGACCATATCTTGACCTAGTTCCTTTTGCTCTATTTCTTTGCTCTCAGCACTAGTATCAAAATCTTCCCTTTCTTCCTCCCCAATAGATATATCCGCAGCTGAGGTTATTTGTTCACCTTCCTTCAGCTTTTCTTGTTTCTCTTTCATTTTTTGTTCTTGATCCATAAGTTTTTCTGACTTCTTTTTACAAATTCTAGCAGCTGCTTCTTCTCTCTCTTTTCAATATTGTTCTTTTTGCTCCTGGAATTCCTGCTTTGCCTGTCATAATATATCAACATAATCTTCAATAAAATCCCTAATAGAAACTAGGGTCTGTAATTTCCCACAGAGAGCATAAAGTGTCTTCATTTTTTCTCTTATGTCAAATCATGCACTGAAGTGCTTGACAGTTTCTCTGCTAGACTGGGATTACTTCAATAAAGCTCCATACAGGCATCATCTGTAGCACCAAATCCTCCTCATTTTCGATATCTTTACTTTGCATTTGCTGATGTTACTGACATCACTATCTGAAGCTAAGATATGCAGCCTGAGGATTTCAGGAGTGTAGCTATCAAGATCCAAGCTTTTCAAACTGCGGTCCTGTCATGCAGCTGCCAAAGATGCAATTGTAAACAGTGCAGGTTTTGTGGGGTCTGCGTCTTCATCCAAAGCCTCTATTAAATATTTGGTGTTAGCATTAGTTATTTCCTCTTCGGCTACTCCCCCTTCTTATTCAGCCACCACCTGGAAGATGGCAGTCAGCAAGGAAATAAAAAAGCAATTCACATAGTGGTTCTTCACTATCATTTCCTACAAGAGCTTCCTCTAACACTTTTAGGGTTACTCCCTCAGGAAATTCATTTGGATAATCAAGAAGTTCCCCAAATGCATTAAGGAACTCCAACACCATCAGAGCATCACCAAAGATTTTAGGAGGTAGCCTAGCTTTCATTGGAGTTGGTTCTGGAAGTTCCTTTATATCATCACATTCCATTTTCTCTACTGTTTTCTCCACTGTTTTAAGTGTTCCATATATTTTTTGCTTTTATTCACGTAACTTCTCTTTTTCCATTTTAAGCTTTTCTTCAGTCTCTCTTCTTCAATAATTTTCTTTAATTCTTCCTTCCTTTTCTCCCTTTTCTTTTTTCTTTGCTTTTAGGGCATCTGATTTCTCTCTCTCTCTCTCTCTCTCTCTCTCTCTCTCTCTCTCTCTCTCTCTTTCTCTCTCTCTTTAAATCATCATCTAAGGATATTTTTTCCATTCATTTTTAGAGAGAGTGGAAAGGAGGGACAGAGAGGGAGAGAAAGAAACATCAGTGTGAGAGAGACACACCAACTGGTTGCCTCCTGCACACACCCTGACCTGGGCCAGAGATCAAACCTACAATCCAGGTGTGTGCCCTGGACCACAAATCCAACCTAAGACCCTTAGGTGCATGGGTCAACACTCTAACCACTGAGCAACAGTGGTCAGGGCTGCTTTTTCTCTTTTTAACTGAGACTTTTCAAAAGTCTCAATGACTTCATTTCTTCCTGTTTCTAAAGCTTGTCTCTTTCTTTAGTAGCTTTATTCCCAAAACTTGCAATAGTCTGTTCATTAGCAATGCTGTCCTCCTCAATAACAGATACTCATTTGGAAGGTCATCTGTTAGCAGGACTGAAGATAACCATGGGTGGGTCATCAGGAAAAAAAATAAGAAAAATCTTGATCTGCTATTAATATGCTGAAAGAGATGATGCCTTAATTTTAATAACTCCATCTGTAGTTGACAGTGTTTCTTTAGAAGAAGCTTTAGTTTTTCATAGGAATATAGTGTTTTCTCCTGCTAATTTGTGTGGCTTTAACAATAGCACACTCATACAATTCCTTTTTAGTCGGCTGCACCTTGTACTTGAAAAACAAGGGATCAATTGCACCTTTTTTCTTCACATTTTGTGTTTCTTTCCTGTTCTGAATCATCACTACCACTGATGATAATTTCTCCATCTACACTGCAGACCTATCCATCAGCAAAACCATGTTGATGTGAGGGAGGGAAGACTTCCACAATCCTATACCATAACCTTGCACCATCATGCCTAATGACTGCCACAGTGTCTTCCACAAAGTACTGATCTTGGGCATACGCAAAAATATCACAAATTTCATGTGAGTGTGAACAATGGGTAAGGTTGGTCATGTGGAATAATTATTGGTTCTGGAAAACTCTGAAGATCCAGTCTTGCTTTTTTTTTTCTGACTCAAGTGCTTCCTGATAGATCAGTCTAGGTCTACCAGTCATACCACAACTCCACACAAGACTGCTGCACAGAATGGTTCATTCAAAAAGGTCGTCATTGTGATGGAAGATCTCACTGGTGACTTTAGGTAGAAAACATCCTCATGGGGCCACAGGTTGGCTGGAGGCTTCTCCCACAAAGGGTTTGGGTGTGATGGCAGCATCTCTCATCTGCTGGTGGGTTCACCCTGACTCTTGGACACCCATGTGGGCCCTGCTTCCCTTCGAGCAGGATAACTGCCACTTGCCCACCTTCTCAACCACAGAGGCAATGAGGGAGGCTATGTCCTCCCGGCGGGGGGGGGGGGGTTGCCTCTTACTGGTTCTGGCCAGTACAGGGGATCCCCGCACAGAGGATCATGTCCCACTGCTACTTCCCCGCCTCTCAGAGCCCCTGGGAAGTTCCTGATCTATTTTCATCTCCTAAATCCATTGCAATCTTATGAGATTACCAATCTATATATAGTCTGTTGGCTTAAATGTCACTATGTGGAGCATGACCGTAGTGATTTTTTTATTCATTATTTGTTTCCTCTCAGATAGGAGTCATAAAAAGTTGATCATTTCAAGATGTTGAGGTATCCAAGTGGGAAACAGAAATCTGGTATTCAGTAGGATGCATGAAAGCACCATGTAAAAATCTGATCCGAATACTATAAAATGTTATGGTTAGAAAGACACTAACCCTAGTGTCAAAAGCAACAGAGATGTCAAAAGCAACAGAATCTTATATAATTAAGTATCCTAGTGCAATGCAATCTATTAATAAAAATCAATCTGTCAGCTCTATACTAAGCTAAGAGATCAACCTCAGTTAGCTACTGCTTCTCCTAAATTAATTTTGCAAACTAAAGAAACCAACAATTTCTGCTGGGAAGTCCCTTTGTACTATTCACTGTGCCACTAGTTAGAGGAGCTGCTACCTCATGCAAACATCCTTGCAGCTAATCCATCACTTACTCAGCTATAGCCTGAAGTGGTTGTCAGGATGAATGTCATGAGCTTCAAAAGGCTTCTCCAAGAATTGCGAGCATCTCAAGAAATAATGGTACAAAGTTTCATTTGAAACAAGAAGACAACTCAAACCACCCAAAGGTTTCTGAGACATTTGACCTTTGTGTCAGGAGGAAGAAAAAATTTTAAGCTACATTTGCACCCTGTAATTGGCCTAACTTTGTTGGAAGGTATTCACTATCAGGGCAGAACACCATGACAGGATTTCAATAAATGGCACATTATTTCATAAAGAGCTCTGCCCAAGGAAATTTACAAGAAAGTGGAAGGAGACCACTCAGAATTGTAAAAATCAAATGAATTTCATAGTTCCTTTAAATTTTATTGATGTTTCTTCAGCTTTTGTATTTTATAGATTTGAAATAATAAAAACATCTCTGAGATGCATTATTTTAACTACACTTTAAATTCAAATGTTAACTTTTTAATTTCTTTTTTAAAAGAAAAAGTTGTGGGTGTTTTGTTTGTTTGTTTGTTTTTCCATTTCAGGGTCTTTAAAGATAGCAGTAGAAACCATTGTCCTAAAGAGTTTCTCACAACTTTTGGTATTTATCTAGAGTGTGCACAGAGAGCCAAATAACGTGTTCTTCTTGTGTGAAGGTGAAGATGACTGTAATATTTGGCCTTTGTGTTTAGGATGGAGAGTGAAGAGGAAAGAAAGCCTTTGCACACTGTCTGTGGAACAAGCTGTGCTCAGGAGAGTTGCAAGAAATTATATGGTGCTGTCTGTCACCTGATCTGGCTCTGCTCTAGGCCTAGGGACCAGGTCAGGTTTGCAACTCAAACACTTCCTCATTAACACTTGTTAACACTAGACAGTCATCGCCCTGTAACTGAGGTTCTACTCACATACCATCACTTGTAGCTTCAGAGTATTTCTGGGTAATCATTACATTTCTTATAGCTATTAAATAAGAAAATATTGTTTCTTCACTGTTTACTGCACCAAAGGGTAGTCGATTAGGGTTTTGACTGCCTCACCTTTTCCCCGGTGGAATCAAAACTCAGAGAAGCAAAGCATCAGGGTCCACTTCCAAACTTTGATTGTCAGTGCTCTCTAAGAGCAGTCTTTTCTACAAATAGTGCTGGAGAAACTGGATGAAATTGCGAAAGAATGAAATTGAATCCTTATCTTATACTACTCACAAATCCTATCTTGAAATGGATTAAAAACTTAAATGTCAGACTTGAAACAATAAAATTCCCCAAAGAAGACACAGGAAAAAAGTTCTTGGTGATGAGTTTTTTAGTATGATACCCACGCACGAGCAAGAAAAGCAAAAATAAACAACTGGGGCTTTATCGATCTAAAAATATTTTACAGCAAAAGAAGCAATCGACAGAATGGAGGGGCACCCTGTGGATGGGAGAAAGCATTTGCAAACAATATATCAGATAAGAAGTTAATATCTAAAATATATAAAGAGCTCATATAATTCAATAGCAAAAAAAAAATTATCTGATTAAGTGTGGAGAAAAGGGAACCCTTGTGCATTGCTGGTGGGGATGTAAATGGTCACAGCCATTATGGAAAATATTATGGTGGTCCCTCAAAATATTAAAAATAGAACTACCATGTGGTCCAGCAACCTCACTTCTGATATACATCTAAAGAAGATAAAATCACTATCTTGAAGAGACATCTGCAGCCTCATGTTTATAACAGCATTATTCATGATAACCAAAAGATGGGAACAATCAAAAAGATGATTTTACTTTGAATGACTTTATTTCAGATTTTTGCAGTAGTTGTGACATTTGCACTAACTCATCCACACTAACCAGTTTCCTATTTGGCTAGTGACATATACTTGCAAATAGTTTTCAATCATTAGCCCATTAGGTGCTCAATAATTATATCATTGATTTGTTTTGGTTGCTACACAAGGTTGAGAGTAAGGCATGGAATCATATAACAGTTGTGTGTTTGTTGTTTTTTTTTTCTCTGTGTGAAGTTAATTGGAGTATGTAGAAATCCAATTCTCAACTTGGCCTCAAAGCACCCTTTTTATCACCTCTGCAGGAAACTCATTTTAGGCTTTTTAAACATACTTGTGTGATTTTGATGAGCTTATCATTATCATAATCATTATTATTATCCCCCATTAAGTTTCTGGAATACAAGGACATACTATCTCAAGACAGAAAGCTTTTAAATAGCCTTCACTACTTTTTTTTTACTGCAATAATTACAGCAAACTCTGAATTCCAAGACTATATTGTCTGGGTTAAAATGCGTAGGTCCTTTGGTTAATAGCTGTGTGTATATATATATATAATTTAGCAGGTCTTAAAGAATGTATTTTAGCTTAAAATCTGTTTCTAGTCTAAACAGCTACTATATTGTACAACGAAATATAACTTACATCAATAGCAGCCACAGCACACAGGAAAAAATTCTGATGTCCTTACTGAAATCTTTGCACCAAGATTTTCTCATCTCCAAATAGTACTGCATATTGCCAACATAATTTCTCTGAGACACAATTCTGAACATGCACCCTCCCACTGCTGAAGAAATTCCACTGGACCCCTTTAGTCTACATGAAAAATTCTGGCATTTGAGCCCTTTACAGTCTGCTTGTTAGATTGCCACAGGTTACTCTGGGCTGGGCACTATTCTAGGTGCCGTGGATAGAACAGTGAAGAGGAGTGACTGGAAGGAGTGTATGTGTTGTGGCATAAACATATGGTAAACATGAAAAACATGAAATATTGTTCAGTGCTGTGAAATCTATAATATAGGATGTTATATAATGACATAAGAGATGCTTCCATAATATAGTCAAGGGAGAATCCCTAAGGAGAGCAATTTTATATGGGGCCTTGATATGGGATGACCTCTCTATAATTAAGGACTAGAAAGAAGACTGGTTTGCACAGACCTATCCTTCCAGGCACCAATTCTTCTTTCACTGAAAACCCAAATCCTAAACTGAACTATATTTCTCACCTTCTTTTAAATCCCCACGCGAGGATATTTTTCCCATTGCTTTTCAGAGAGAGTGGAAGGGAGAAAGAGAGAAAAATGGATGTGAGAGAGACACATTGATTGATTGCCTCCTGCACGTGCCCCAACTGGGGCCAGGGATCGAGCCTGCAACCTAGGTACGTGCCCTTGACTGGAATCAAACCTGGGACCCTTCAGTCCATAGGCCAATGCTCTAACCACTGAGCAAAATCTGCTAGGGCTATTTCTCACCTTTCGATAAATGTGTTGTCTGCTTGTATCGCTCAGGAGTTTACTCATGCACATCTTTTCTATGGTACAATCACCCCTATTTCTGCACTAAGAAACCCTTCCTGTTTTCAGAATTTAATGTAACCTGGCATCAATAAGAATTATGCAAAGTGCTTCTATGGGGCATTTGGATTTAATTCTGTGCCTGGGTATCAGAAATGAGCTTGGATAAAAGACAAAAATAAAAAATAAAAATAAAATTAGCAATAGAGAAGTAACAGAGATGTGGGCTCTTCCAGGTTTTTCCTATGCTAAAGTTGTATCCAGTCCACTAGAAGTTGTCCAGTAAGCAGAGGACAAGCCAAGCACGTATTCAGGAAGCAGGGGATGGAGCAAAGCTTATCCATGAGTATGCCAGAGGGAAAAATACCTTCTCATTGCTGTGATTTTACAGAGACTATGAGTAATAAAGATTGCATTTAAGAGAACGTGGTGTATTAAGATTCTTAATATTCTTATGCTGTTCATAACGTGTTGCTTCTTGCATGCTTTTGTACATATAATCTGCTTTTTGTAACTTTATCATGAAAATACTATATAAAATAAGAAAGTTGTCTGTTTTCACAGATGTGCTTGGGGGTATTAATTAAAGAGGGTATTAATTAAGTGTCGTCATCCATGGTTCATAATAAGGCAGTCAAGGATCATGAGGGCTGGAGTGTTTTCTTTTTCTCTTAAGACACTTCACATGCCATTTTCTAGTGTGATGGCTCATTGGTTCATCCATTCATTTGGTAAACACTGAAGGCTTACTATGTGCTAAAGTCCATTATATTTTCTGGAGATATAATGGTAAGGAAAACAGATGGTGGGATGCTGTCTTGACGTTTAGATGACAAAGGCCTTAACTTTAAGAATAAAAATTTATACCTCATTGTAATTCTCTCAGTTACCTGTTCACACACTCATTTGGCAAGAACTTAATAAGTACTTTGAGAATGCCTGAATAATAAATGAACTAGAATGAATGTATGCCTGGACCCAAGTACTATGGAGAAATCCTAGGAAGAGCTGCAGCCTTGGTATCTACTGTGGAAAAGGCTGGGCTGTTCCTTGAAAAATACAATGGGATTTGGGGCAGGAACAAAGCTCTCCTAAACTCCACTGCTCGGGAAGGCCATAGCAGGAGAGCAAGCTAATCACAAGCCTAGATTCTTAGATGCTTTGTTGATATGCTTGTTGGATGTACATTTTGACTTCCAGAGGGGATTTGTTTATGAAGAATGTTTTTGTCATCAAAGAAAGAAGCATCTGAGCAATTTGTTTAATTAGCAGAAAGACGCCTTGCAACAAAACTAAGCAACAAAGCTTACTTTTAGATTTCTAGTCCTGGGGAGTTCACGTTGTTCCACTGCTATTTTTTTTTTCTTTCTTTTTCTTTTAGAGAGGAAGGGAGAGGGGGAGAGAGAGAGAAACATCAATGATGAGGGAGTCATTGATCTGCTGCCTCCTGCACGCCCCTGACTGGGGATCAAGCCCACAACCCGGGCATGTGCCCTGACAGGGAATCGAACCATGATCTCCTGGATCTTAGGTCGATGCTCAACTGCTGAGCCATGCCCAGCTAGGCCCACTGTTATTTTAAGTATTATAATACAGTGTTCAAACTAGAAAGCTGAGACTTATTATGACTAAACACTTTATGGTATTAGCCTTTGTCAATACAACTGAGCTATTCCACATGGCATGTACATTTTAATAATATATTCTATTAATTATGTCAACTTGTAAATGCAGAAAATGTTTCAGTATGAAGAATAATTTCCCTAGACATTTCTTCATGAAGAAAATGTATGTGGTAAGGGGCAGGGTGAACACTGTTATTGAAGGCAAGGAGTGGAGGGAAGGGGGGGAGAGCCTTGAGAAAGCTTGATTGCAGCAACCACAGCAGCTGAGGCTGCAAGCCTGCCCATGGAGAAGGGAAGGGTGTTCCTGGGCATCAGCATACCTGGCACTGCTCAGGGACTGTATCTTCATATTAGGACATGTCTCTTTCTTAGGGTCTTAGGGAGCCGTGATTATCTGGGGCTCCTGAATGCTTCTGAGAATGATTCCTGGAGCTGCGCCTGCTGCCACTCTTGCTTCTCTACATGTAAAGGTAAAATATGAGCTTGCATATTATGACTTATAAGCCATGTTATCCTGCAGTAAGCATTTGTGGCTTTGCTGGTAGGATTTTTCTTTTACATCGTTGGTATTCCTAGCTGGAATCAGGTAGTTTGGATATGGGTCTTGCTTGCTGCCTCCTTTGCTGGGAGTAACTCCTACACCTGAATCTCAATATGTAACCCAATGCTAACTGTTAATAGAGTGGTTTGCTTTTATTTCAGAATTTTCTACAAAATTATTCAACTCTTATATAATTTATGCTTAGTTATCTGCTTTGTATCTGATGGAAGATTTCAGGTGACTTACCACTGATAAATTTGTTATATATGAGATAGTAATGATATCTTATATATGGACATTTTATGATCAGGTCATATGCATGACAACCCAGAGAAAAGAAGAGATTCATTTTCTCCAGATTGAAGATAAGAAGCTAAGATTCAAGAATTAGATGTTCACAGTAGTACAACTGGAACTTGAAGAGGACTCACATTGAGGCTAACAGACTCTCAAGTCTCCCCATTTGCCCATGCTATGCCTTCCTCCTTAGATGGTGAGAGGCCCATCAGACCGCCAGTTACACTATAACAGTACATTTCTGCCCTCTAGGCCTGCACCACTCATGAGGGATGCAGGCATACACTGGGTTCTTTCCCTGGGGTGGGAGGCACAGAAGCAGCCAGCATGGCATCCCCAGAGCAGTCCCAGCTACGTGGCAACACTCTGGACTAGCATACTACAAAGGTTGCCTCTGAGAAGCAGTTTAAATGCAGGTTTGGCAGTCCTTTTTTTTAAAAAAAAAAAAAAAAATTTTAAATCAAATATTAATGGTGTACCCACCATGTCCAAGGACATGTTGGTGCTTTAGATAAGAGGAGGTGGTCTCTGCCCTGGAGGAAACTACAGTTTAGGAAATAAGACCAACATATCAACTATGAAATCAGTTCCTAGTACAGCATGACAGAGAGATAGAGACAAATAAATAGCAAGAGTGTCAGACTAAACATTTATGAGAGTAGTATGCAGTTAAATTTCATGCCATTGTATCTACAGATTTGCTACTGTGAATACTGCTGCTGTGCCTAAATGTTGTTGAATTCCCAAAATTTGTACATCCTCTCTTTCCTGAAGACTTGAATTTTTCTTCCTATTTAGAAATAAAACTTGAATAAGCCAATATGACACAAATTTCAGATTCCCAAGAGACTTGTTATAACCCAGCTTTGATTTCAGAGCTGAGTTTTATATGATAAAATTAGACTACCTAGAAAAATAAATTCAGCATTCACTGAGTTCAGATAGGGAAAGTTCACAGCTGCCACCAGATTGATGTAAAAAAAAATGCCAATTACGGAGGAGGTGGAAATAAAACCGAAGATGAGAATGCAACATCAGGCTTTATAACAAGAGCCTGGTGGGACTTGCCACATTTTAAGTGATAAGTAAGGGACAAAGGCACAGTGGTCCCCTGTGGTACACTGCCTCATTCCCCTATCAACACACCTCAATTTGCTCTCAGCTCCACACCCCCAGCTCCTTGTCGGGCTTTGGGTCATGAAGAAACTTCAGTGCCTGGGCTCTGAGCAGGGATGCAGCACTTCTGCAAACACTAAGGAAAGGCATTGCAAGCCAAGAGTTGAACCAAAGTTGTCATTAAGTCAGGCCTATGACTATAGGACCTACAGATTTGCTGCATTTCACCCCAAGATGGAGGTATTCAAAGCAAATTGATGAAAAGCACATATTAGAAATGTCACAATTTTTATTCTGCTGTTTTTTCAACTTCATAATATAGCATGAACATGGGAGTCAGAGGAAAGAAATTCAGAGTATCGAGGCTATTTCTCTAAGGCACTAAGGTCTAAAGTGGGGCACTGACATTGTTGGTTTTTAGTTTATAAGATATAATATTTTTCTTATATTAAATTTTCAGAATGAAAAATCATATCTATCTGTCTATCTCTCTCTCTTGATGGAAAGCATGTAACCTATTTCATTATAAAGAAGGGTATGCCAGGAACTTCTGGCTAATCATGGCATCAGACGAATGTTGTAAAGAGATTCTGACCTTTCTCTCTGAAATTTTATGTGCATTGAAATCTATAAAGTTAAACAGGAGAAGCCAGACTAAGCAATACAGAGATAAAAGGCCAAAGAGGCCTCTGAGATCAATTTAGACAAAGGGAAGAAAAGTTTGAATTTGTCTTTAATACTCTCTACCATCCAAGTATTGGAGCAGAGTGAGTTTGGGCTGTGCATGGTAAGTACACATCATTCTAGGCATCTTTCTGTGAAAACGTGTGTGTGTGTCATTCTAGGCATCTTTCTGTGAAAACGTGTGTGTGTGTGTGTGTGTGTGTGTGTCGCATGTGTGAGACACTCTGGATGACAAAGAGCTGTAATACTTGGGGCTCAAGTAGGTTTTGGTGTAGAAATTCACTGATTAAGTTTGACATGTGGGTCACTCACAGAGTCCTGGGAAAATCAGCAGGGACTCACCTCAGCACTAGAGGCAGCAAGGTGGCCCTGGGACAGCAGTGACACTGTATGACATGTGGGGCATTGCTTTATGTTCTAATGGTTTAATCAGTAACTCTAAGATCCCAAGGTAGTTGTGATGGCCCTGGTAGTAACCAACACCTGTTGGCCAGGAGGTCACTGTTGAGGCAAAAGACTTTGGGGAACATGCCTGAAATCCCAATTTTATAGCAAGTAACTTTCAGTACAAATGATGAAGGAATAAAATACTGATCTTTGCAAAGAACCTTGAGGACTCATGATAGAATTTTTAAAGAAGCTGCAAAAGGAAAAAAGGGTACCTCCAGCTAACCTGGGAGGTATTGTCATGTGATCATGCTGTGAATGTACACTATGCTACAAATTGAGATCCACGAGTATATGCTGTGGCCTGAGTGTTTGTGTCTTCACCCCCAAAATTCATATACTGAAGTCCTAACCTCCCATGTGACGGTATTTGGAGACAGGGCCTTTGGGAGGTAATTAGGGTCGGATGAGGTTATGAGGGTGGGGCCCTTAGGGCAGGATCAGCGCCCTAATAAAGAGAGACGCCAAAGAGCTTGCTCTCTCTGCCTCTCCACACCGCACAAGGGGGTCACGTGAGCTGGGAAGTGCTATTTAAGACACCCAATCTATGGTATTTCATTATGGCAGCCCGAGCTAACTAAGAGACTAGGGGAGGGAAGTGTGGCTCTTTCCCTTATTTGGACAAATGGAATTAATAAAACTAACTGCAAAGCACTGTGAAACTGGCTCTGAGTGTCTCTCTTCCTTTGCCAGAGGCTGACTACAAACTCTTTCCATAAATCCTTTACAATTTGCTACAAAATTCCACCGCATCCGAGTGCTTTGAAACGTGAATGAGGAAAGCTTGGCTTACATATAGCTGGAAGCTTGGTAAATTGATTATTGGCACCGATTTAAAGTTAGTGCTCTTCTCTGGAAAGTCAGTTTTGCAGTTGACTTTCTCTTCATAATTCTTTACCATTTCCACCACTGTTTATATGGGTCAATGTGACGAAAGCAAGAACAAAGCTAAAGGGAAAGAGTGTTGCTTTTAGATTTGGAAAGGCTTCAGGATATTTGAATGTTCATTGGTTTTTCAATGAGACATAAGCAGCATCAATAAGCACAGCATAATATTAATGCAAACTGTTTTCTACATTCTGTTTTAACACTCTGCTCTGCCTTTCCAAGTCTATAAAGTTTCATGTAATTAGTTTCCTGCCACAGTTTATCAGTCCTGGCAAAGATTAATAACAAGTGGAGAGTGTGCCTATATTGGCAATTTTTATTTACATTCTCTAGCTGCAGTGTTTGGCTAATAATTAGCCCTAAACAAAAAAAAAAAATAATTTAAACATCACAGTTGTCTTATAATCAAAGGCACAAGGGGTGTCCTGGAAATCATTTGAGATCAAAGAAAAGGGGTGATGCCAAACCAGTGCCCAATTGAAGAAGGTGGTGAAACTACAGCATTGCAGATGAGAGGTCTTGCAGAGAGAGGGATTTCAGCCTCAGGTGTTTGGTGACCATGAAACATCCTCTCACATCCCACAGCAGGGAGCGTCATGAACAGAGGGACCCAGGCAATGTGCTCTGAAGCCCACTGAGGTTTCCGCTCGGAGGCCTTGCTTCTCACAGCTGCTAACAGCCAGTGGGCGAGTACGACGGGGATGTCAAGCCAGGCCTTTCCTGGGAGACACGAGGCTCCTATGACTGTTGGCTTTAGCTTGGGGACTCCCCAGTGGCTTTGCTAAAACTTTCTCTGAACTGCTCTACGGTCTAAAACTTTTCCTGCTCCACCTTCCTTGCTGCGTTTCCTACTCTGTCGGAATTAGACCTGCATCTAGGTCTGACTCCGTCCTAATTTTTCCTTACAGGAATCCTTTCCTATAAGGGTCCCGCACAGCTAATCCCAATTTGGCATCTGCTTCTTAGAAGACACTGATTCACACAGGTGGGAAGTTCGAAATCAATAAGATAATATTTAATAAAATTAGGTGACACCTCTTGATATCACTAATCTGGATGGCAAGCTTGCCCATTAAGGAATTTTCTCAAAGGTAATCAGTCAAGGCTGGATCTGCAGGCTATGTCAGGATGCTAGTTCCTGGAGGAACGAACACCAGGGTGGTGCGTGGTTTGAGGAAGCAGGTGTGTTTAGGGCCTGGCCCATCGGCGCAGTTGAGGAAAGCAGGAGTTTCATTCTTACCTTACCCTAAAGTCCATTGATAAGCTAAAAGACAGGCAGAAATGAGCAGCTGAGTCCAACTAGGGGTGGGGAGGCTCATGGTATTTTTCCTTTACACTATACTCTAGCTGAGGATTTTCTCCCCCATTCTAATTACCTGGGTAAAATATTTTGCTTTTAAATGGAAGGTAAGCAATCAAAGCAATAGCCAATATTAACTAAACCCTGATATGTGCCAGGCACTTTTACTACATGCTTTAAAATACAGCCTCCCAAGGTACAAAGTATCAGTACAGCACAGAGAGTTTCAGAAATTCTCCAAATTTCCACAGCTACTAAAACACAAAGGCAATATGAGTCCAAATTTCTTGTTCTTAATATTCTATAGCATGCCTCTCAGAAGTTACACTTTCTAAGATATAAATTTTGGAGACTAATCAATTTAGAATTTTTAACTATCACATACCAGTTTATTTTAGTCACAGTGTGTATAAAACAACCAAGACAACTCATTGTTACCTGAAGCTTCCTGTAGCACCTACAGTCTCACTTGTCCCTAAAAATTTTGCAGACATTTACTGAGGACAAATATCCACCTGGCACAGGTCACTCAGCCTGGAAATCGGCCATGATTTGTACCGAACATATCCATTTTAACTTGCTCGTATGCTATTAGTGTATTACGCTAACTTGCATGAATCTGAATAGGTTTTTTTTCTGACATGCGGCCCAAAATAATTTTTTTCTTTTTAAAAAAATAATGCTGAGAAGAACCAGAATAAAGGAGAAACTAAACAATATGTTTTATAAAAGTGCTGGACTGAAAAACAAGCATGACAGAATATTCTCTGAACTGATCTGAATCTGTTCAGTTCAAATTCTTTTTTAAAAAACCCTCAGTTTTTCTCCCATTGGTTCTTAACTTTCCTTTTGTCCGTATTTCTAGTTGAAAACAGCCTGCTATTAAAGAAAGTACACTTTATAGTATATATCTGTGTGCATATATATGCTTATGCATATATATGTACAACAGAATCCTAAATGAGAAAGCAAAATAAAAGCATTAGGAATGGAAGAAATAGTGTGATATTGTCTATGACAGAACAGGACACTTAAAATGTATACTTTTTCTTTGAGGAAAAATATCATTATGAAATTTCATTGCCTTAAATTCCTACCTGATTTTTTATGTACCTGCCCTTCTATTAATTTTTGTTTTATTGATTATTCTAAGCACTGCTTAAAGTATACTCTGAAAAAACAACAACAGTGGTAATGTCTACATTTCATCATCTCAGAATAAACCACCTTCCTAAAAACCACCGATAGAAAACACTTCTCCTTTCTCCTCTGTCCCTTCCTGGTCTTCACCTTTAAACCACATCTGCAGGCTTGGTTCCTGGGCATAAGATATCTAAAACAGCCTTGGCCAGTGTGGTGCAGTTGGTTGGGTGTCACCCTGTGCACTGAAAGGTTACTAGTTCGATTCCCTGTCAGGGCACATGCCTGGGTTGTGGGTTAGATGCAGAAGACAGCTGATCGATGTTTCTCTCTCTCCCTTCCTCTCCATCTAAAACTCAGTAAAAAAATATTTTTTTCCCTCACAAGAGGCATTACTTTATTATTATTTTTAAAATTTATCGTTATTGTTGAAAGTATTGCAAATGTCCCCTTTTCCTCCCAATGATCCCCTCTACCCTGCACTCCTCTCAGGCGTTCACCAAAAAAACCAAACCACATCTAAAATGATGACTCTGAGTAACATTCTACCTAAAATATGCTGACCCCAGGATAAGTCACATGCTGAAAGGGGTTCAGTGTAGCTGTGACATCCTAAGTGCTCATTTTATTGATTCTTTCCTTCCTTAATGCATGAGGGATGAAGTTTTGTTGAAAGGAAATTCAGCCTGACCATATCTGCTCACTTGCCAGGCACTTTGTAAAGTAAAAAGAAGTGTTATAACCATAAGCAAAGTTTGTCAATAATAAGTATGTAATTTCATAGGTCAATTGGATATCACCAGGTGCCTGCAGGTAAGAACTGTAATAAAGCCTGTGGTTGTCTATTGCCCAGGCTTTCGAAATAAACCTACAAGATTATGAATTATGCAGTGAAATACTCCACTGTTCAATGAGCCGGAAGATGTGGTATGGGAAAAACAGTAATGGGTGCAATGTTTAAGAAAAACTACTCTGCAACAGAGCAATGCTAGGTCTTTTAACTTTTAATTTTTTCAAAGTATTATTTTGAAACTAAAAGACAGCAAATGTCAGGAGAAAGGGTGGTGGGAGTCATAACTGTCCTGCTATAAAATAGAGGCCTGGGTCTCATCACACTATTAGAACAGCAGTTTTTCATTCACAAATCCCAGGTTCTACAACTGTATATTTCCATTTCCATGGGGCTAGAAAACACCAATACTCTATTTTTCTTGCCACAGGATTTTAGGCCAAGAGAAGAAGAAAGAGCAGCAAATATTTGGGTTTAAGATAAAAAGCAGAAAAGACAAGATAAAGGGGAGGTGGAGTCTTAAATATTTTGTTTTTCATTTATTCAGAGAAAGGAATGGATATTTAAATTTGCCAGAATCAGAACTACTCTTTCACTCCCCTTTAAGAAAATAAGGCACCCAGTGCGTATGATAGAACATTTATAAATGAAAACCAGCTGGCTCTAGACACAGCTGTGAAGAATGGATGTGTCCATGTGCATTTGTCCAGTTCACTCTGTGACTTGTCTACTTATGTTTCTCTCCACTCCCACCAAAGACAATATACCCCAGATCACACAGTTGCAGGTAGAAGAGCCAGGTTTTGAAATTTGACAATCTGGTTCCAAAGTTCATCCTTTATTATTTCTAATATTCTGTTTGTGTTTTTTTTTTTTAAATATATCTTTATTGATTTCAGAGAGAGGAAAGGACAGGGAGAGAGAGAGATAGAAACATCAATGATGAGAGAGTCATTGATCGAGCCCACAACCCGGGCATGTGCCCTGACCAGGAATCGAACCCCGACCGCCTGGATCCCAGGTCGATGCTCAACCGCTGAGCCACGCCCAGCCGGGCTATTTCTAATATTCTTAATGCTTGCCATTAATTCAAATAGGGAGGTATTGTATTATGGTTAAGAGTGACATTTTTAAAAAATTCAATACCAGTTTACCTCGGCAAAGTCATTTGTATTTCTGGGACACACTTTAAAAAAACACACACACATTTTCTGTAAGATGCAATCATGGTACTAGAGTCATTCATTCAAAAAATTTTACTTAGTGTCTACAAGGTTGTAGCCTTTGTTCTGGGCCCCAGATGAGCACTAAAGCCTTTCTTAACTCTAAGAATCTATGATCTTCACTACATGAAAAGGGCATGTTACCATTATGGATAGCTCAGTAATGGTTAGTCGACAGATTTTTAGTCTAATTCTTCCTTTTTAAAGGAAATGCGGGGAATGTAATAACAAGAGATTAGATCCTAAATAAGGATATTCGAATGGGGTATAAAGTTGTTAAAGAGCAAACCACAGACCCCAAAAGACATCACTTGTGCTAAAAGCTCATGATATCAAACCTAGATTTAAGACCTGATCTAATTGCAGTTTCAGAAATATAATCTTAACTGAAATGTTCCGGTCAACACCAATGAAGTAACCTGTCACATGGGCCCCATCCATCCCACACAGGAAAGAGGGACAAAGTGCATGATAAAACCCTTGTCTTTCCCTTGCCCCAGAAAGATGTCCAGGATTAGAGATGAACATTTATTTTCTTGGCTAATAATTCTCCCCCGACGCCCTTCTAATAAAAACATTTCATTCTGTAAAAACCCCTAGGGTGGACATCCAGCTTCCCAGTGTTGTGGGTCACTTCTTGGGGGTACTGATTCTAGTCTTGCCCCATGGGGATTGCACAGCAATCAGTGGTACTTCACCCCTGGGAATCTGATTGGGACAGAGAAGGGGGAAGGGAGTTGCAACAACTGGCACTTGAATCTCGGCAGACCGAGTTCCTACCTGCAGTAGATGTCCCAATCAGTGGTTTTGCTCATCTGCAGGGCCAAGATGGTGGCATGGTCCAACCAGGGAATGCAGCAAAGTGAAGGTCAACCTGATTGGGGTCCTCAGACAAGAGCTTTCTCAACCTTGGAGCCTGGTCTGCCTCTCTGCCCAGGCAGGTTTGCTGAGTCATAGCCTCGCCCACCACTGAGTTTAACTATCTATTGGCCCCTGCTGACCAGAAAGCCTGATTGAAAACACCTGGGAGCCTGCCTGGAGCTGGCCTTCCCACCCTAATGCCACTCAAAAGTTGTTAGATCTAATCAGCAAATTCATTGAAGTTGCAGGATACAAAATTAGCATACAAAAATCACTAGTATTTCTATACACTGACAACAAATTATCTAAAAAAAAATAAAGATCCTAATCGCATTTACAATAGCATCAAAAACAATATAATACATAAGAACACATTTAACCAATGAGGTGAAAATCTCTATATTGAAAACTATAATGCATTAATGAAAGAAATAAAAGACACAAATAAATGTAAAGGTATCACATGTTTGGAATTGGATTAGAAGAATTAATATTGTTAAAATGTCCATATAACTCAAAGTCATCTATAGATTCAATGCATTTCCTAACAAGATTTTCAGCGGCTTTTTTTAGTGAAGTAGAAAAGCTATCCTAAAATTTATATTTATATGGATCTACAAAAGACCCCAAGTAGCAAAAGCAATCCTGAGAAAGAGAAACAAAGCAGGAAACATCACACTTACTAAACATCACACTATAGATATCAAGCTATATTATAAAACTATAATAATCAAAACACTATGGTACTGGGATAAAAGTAGACACATAGGCCAATGGCACAGAATCAAGAGCTCAGAAATAAAACCATACAGTCAGCTAATATTTGACAAGGGTGCCAAGAATAATCAATGGAGAAAAGACAGTTTCTTCAATAAATCAGAAAATTGTATATTTACATGTAAAAGAATAAAACTAGACCCTTATCTTATAACACTCAGAAAAATTAACTCAAAGTTGATTAAAGACTTAAATTTGAGACCTGAAACCGTGAAACTCCTAGAAGAAAATGTGGGAATAAAGCTCCTGATGTGGGCTTTGGCAATGATTTTCAGATATGACACCTAAAGCACAAGCAACAAAATAAAAATTAAGTAAGTGGGACTATATCAAACTAAAAGACTTATTCACAGCAAAAGAAATGATAAACAAAATGAGAAGACAACCTACAAAATGGGAAAAATACATATTTGCAAACCATATATCAGATAAGGGGTTAATACAAAAAATACATAAATACATCAAGAACTTATATAGCTCAATAGCAACAACAACAAAAATTTCCAAAAAAAAAAAAAATCAAGGGGCCTGATTAGACATCTTTCCAAGGAAGACATACAAATGCCCAACAGGTACTTGAAAATTTGTTTATTATCACTAATCATTAGGGAAATATAAATCAAAACCACACTGAGATGTCACCTCACAACCTGTCAGAATGGTTGGCAAAGATGTGGCTGGGGAAAAGAGAACGCTCTTGCACTATTTTTGGGATTGTGAATTGATGTAGCCCCTATGGAAACAGTATGGAAGTTTCTCAAAAAATTAAAAATAGAACTACAATATGATCCAGCAATTTTACTTCTGGGAATATGTCCGTGGGAAACCAAAACACTATGTTAAAAATACATCTGCTCCCCTATTTTCATAGCAGCATTATTTACAATAGCCAAGACATGGAAACAACCTAATATCCATTGATGGATGAATGGACAAGGAAAATATGATGTATATCTATCTATATATATAGATGTAGATAGGTAGATAGCTATGTACACACAGTGGAATATTATTTAGTGATAAAAAAGAAACTCTGCCATTTGCAACAAGATGGATAAAATTTGAGGGCATTGTGCTAAATGAAGTAAGTCAGACAGAGAAAGACAAATACTGCATGATCTCACTTTTACATGGGATCTAAAAAAAAAAGAAAATTAAAAACCACAAAGTACTTGCTATTATTTCAATAAAACAAGAAAAACAAACAAAAATAAAATAAAAATTTATGAAAAAGAACATGTTATTTATCTTTTTACCATATGATTATGGCATAATAATAGTAATGGCCAGAAGAAAGAAGAGCTCAATGAATTATAGCACATTACTGTCAAGGTTTTTAATGTAATTCTGACCTTCATAAAACTCACTGGAATGCAATTTGGTAGTGTATAAGAAGACATTAATATGTGTGTGCTTTAATCCTCATTTCCAGGAACTAAACATATCAGCAATGATAAGAGAAAAATTACATCTATGACAATGTTTAGTGAACATCATTTATTTTAGCAAAAAGCTCACGGAGAGTTTAAATAACAATAAAATGGGGAACGGTTGTGTAAATTATAGTACATTCCCTCCGTGTAATTTTCTGTGTAATTTAAAATGCTATTTAAGAAACAATGTAGCATGGAAGAAAGAGTATAATAGTAAGTAAAAAAAAAGTGGGGTGCAAAATCAGAAGCATAGCCAAGTAATGTTTTTATCATTCTTGTTGGTCTAGATGAGACAGATAGATTGTGACCCTTGTCTTTTAACCTGCTAGTCAACTATGGTTGACTTTCCTGCTATACATTTGTACATCATGACTGAGGGAACATGAAAAACACTGGCAACTTTGGGATTAGCTTACTCCTCTGCGAAAATATTTAACTGTCTTTCTCTCTAAAATCTTCATTATTGACACACATCTCAAACTGGCACCCTAATAAACACTACCCCCAGCACAGTATCATTCATCAAGACCCAAGTAGACAAAGCATCTGTGTAGTCCCACTTTCAATTTATAAGAATTTTTCTCCATGTCACAGCCCTTCAGTAAATTCTCATGCAAAAGCTACCCCTACAACCTCAGCAGGCCAAACAAAATCCCCACTGTTCAGGGCTCAGGAGGCATTTGCTTCCTCAAATTTGACACAACAATTGTGCAAACTCAACTCTGACAGGACTGGCATGTGAGAAAAATTGAAGAGGGCAGAATATCTAAGAAACAGAAAGAAAAGAGGCATGGCCAGGATGGCCAGTGTAATGCTTCAAGGACATGCCAGAAATCAGCCTCAAGCACTGAAACATCTCTATAAGTAGTGACAGAACCAACTCCACGCTGCCACCAAGGTGGGACAGCTCTATTTGAAACAAAGAAACCAAGGCTGGTGCTGCCATTCAAAGTAGGATGTCCAAGTAGAAGCACTGGATATGGACTCAAAGACAATTTTGCCTTGTAATCATGTTTCCAAAAAGTCTTGTGTATCACCCGGACTTTATTGATAATAAATTTCTTTATCACTGGCAAAGACAACTAATCAGAAATCAGGAAGAGACCTTTCCCAGGTAGATCATGTTTTCATACAGGGTGTTTTACTATTTTCATTCTATTCACAGACTTAGGATAAAAAGGGATCCAGCTATTACTCAAGTTGGTGAGAAAAAAATAAAACAATTGGGATAATGGACAACAACAACAAAAGCCTAGTAAAGGGCTGCCAGCTATATGATGCAAGAAAATGCCTGCATGCAAAAGACATATGAAACAGTCACACTTAATAAATACAGCAGCCAGCTAAACTGAAAGGCAATACATCATGGAGTGCCTATCCTCTTAATGAGATGAAAATTCTCTGGAGAGTTTGCCAAAAGCTAGAATTTTGCCTCATACAAAACTGCTTTCCAAAATAGAGATCTCAAAAAACAACTTCACTTGTCATTCTCGGAAATCAGATTTTTTCTCTTTCTGGACATGCATTAGTTGCTGACAACAGCAGTGGACATCTATCCATAGCACAGTCATCATATACATGTAAATATTTACCAATTCACATGTCATTATTATCTCCCCTGTGCATATGCATCAGATTTTAAATTATTCAATAGCAACAGATTTTGAACTAGTGTAATCACAATATTCCAGTCTCAAAGTAAGGTATGCTTAACATGGATAACTCGAGGGTACATGTTGCTATAAAGATTCTCTGCCTTTCAAAAGAGATGGGTTTTCCTCAACTCACCACCTTTCTTTGAAGGAGGCAATCAAACAGGCAAGCATTATTAATTAAGCAGACAGTAATTTCTATCTTATACCATTTCACGTAATAGAGCAAACATAGTTTGGGGGGAAAAACAGAGACCTGGGTACAAATACAGTCTCTTTCTTCCATTGCAGCCTGCCATTAACTTCTTTTGCACTTACTATTATTTATCCTAACACTGTAAACCTACTTTTGCCCCACCCTGCTTATAATAGAGACAAGATGATATCTAAGTACTAAGCCCTGAGTTGCTCCAACATCTAAAGGACGGAAGCATAAGGAAGTTCTGGGGGAAAACAAGCTGCAAAGAAGAAACCAGTCAGACTTAAGGAAAATCAAAGTACATAGTGTCCTAGATCAAAAGAAGAAATTGTTTCAAATAGGAAGAGTAATAAATCCATTGAGAATAAATTGAGGAACTTTCTCGAGAAGGTCCTGGATGATCAGAATGTGATATGTGCACTCATCTCATGTCCTGAGTACTTTAAATACAATGTATTTGGACTCATTTCCTGAAATTCAAAAATGCCCAACTTCATTTATTTAGCCCATTGAGGTGTCAATTCTGTTAACGTTATTGACTTTGAATTGAAATAATGGAAGTCATTTGGCTTTATGGAATTTGTAAATCCTAAAAATTACTTATATTCTTATATTAAAATTATAATTAAGTTGTCCGGCCAGGCGTGGCTCAGCAGTTGAATGGCGACCTAGGATCCAGGCCATCCGGGTTTGATTCCCAGTCAGGTCACATGCCCGGGTTGTGGGCTCGATCCTCAGTCGGGGGCGTGCAGGAGGCAGCCGATCAATGACTCTCTCATTATTGATGTTTCTAGCTCTCTCTCCCTCTCCTTTCCTCTCTCTGAAATCAATAAAGATACATTTAAAAAAAATTATAATTAAGTCAAATTAAAAGAAATTGAGTTTTGATTGGATAAATTCATTATTGTTGTTTTTTGTTTTGTTTTGTTTTAATATTTCTTTATTGATTTCAGAGAGAGGAAGGGAGAGGGAGATAGAAACATCAATGATGAGAGCCATTGATTGGCTGCCTCCTGCATGCCCCCCACTGGGGTTTGAGACCTTAACCCAGCATGTGCGCTGACTGGGAATCAAATCCCGATCTCCTGGATCCTAGGTCGATGCTCAACCACAGCCGCCACACTGGCCCAGCTCATTGTTCTAAATTGAGAGTTTGGTGGTAGTCAGTGTTAGTGCATACAGAAAAAGATAAATGTACAGATTAAAAAAATAGTAATCTAAATTACTAGATTCATTACTTACTTTTTCCAATCATCATTTAATACTTTCCTGTGTTTCAGTCAACGCTGAGAAATTCCAACAACTATTTAAGAAATGAGTGATTTAAAGAGAGAGAAATTATATGCCAGTTATTTTCTATTTCTACAATAAATTTTCTTTACTCTCTTAAAGTCTTGGAAATATAAAAGAAATCCACTTTCCCACAAACTATGAATAACTAGTTATAAGTGTCTGTTAAAATGTCTTGATAATGAATGAAGCAATCCTTTGAATTAGGTTTAATCCCTCCTTTGAAGATGTCATGCGATTACCAGGCCAAATAATCAAAATACCATGTCTTTAAATTCTTTCCCTGATAAAATGAATGTGAAGAGGGTGTTTAATTTTCAAGTTGTTCACCTAAGGACTCTTTAACTAGCATTGCATTCTCATGAGTGTGCCAGTCTGCTGAGTAGCTTGCATTTACTTATTGCTAAGTAAATTCACAAAGTTATGTTAAGTTTCATCTCTATGATGCAAAGCATAAACAAATGCCATTTGGAAATTGACTCAGTTCTCCCAGGTGTAATAAAAGAACACAACCTCAAGAGTATACGAAACTCATTTTATGCCAGTGGCAAAAACTTCCATGATGAGTAGAAATAATACAGAAAGTGAACAAAGCTCAGACCGGGCAGAAGGTTCATACATTAGGGAGGGACAGGCATTGAGTATACAGACCATACATCTTTCTGTTTCTGTATCTCAGTGTAATTAGTAACATCATCTTTCATGTTCAAGAGAAACGAATTTGCTTGTTCAGAGGAAATTCAGGAATATAGTTAGTGGAAGAACATGAGCTGAACAGTGTCTGGCCTATAGTAGGTAATCAATAAATGGTGAATCATTGAGTTTCTGTCATGACTCTGCCAATAGTCAATGTATGTGTGCATATGTGGGTGTGCGTGTTTTTGTTTACGAATGTATGTGTTGTGTTAAAGGTAATTAGTGATTGCATGGCAGGGTTCTAAAAGAGTCTAACCCAGAAATAGAGAATCTAGGAGGGAAGTAGATGATTGGCATCTGAAGCATTTCTCCACTGAAAGCTTCGACTTGACCGTTGGATCAGAGTGCATGGCAGAGCGCTTTTTATTAGGTAACATACAGTGAGAGGGCATCCAATTAAAATGAAGAAGCAGGAGCTTTTGGACTTGGTTAGAGCTTGTTGGAGGGTTCAGGGATGAGTAAGGATAGGTGTGATTCAAGAACAAGAAACATCGAGTGGTCATGTCCGGGAACACACGATTTGAGATATCTGCACAGATTGTATCATACTAAAATTCGGCAGATGAGGGCTCAGTACTGGTGTCTTGGGAGGGCAAAGACAAAGAAAATAAAGTAAGGAGTGGCAGTTAAGTGAAATCTTAACTCATATTCCCATAGTATTGGTCATGCTTGATTAAAGAGATTTCCTAATGAGTTCAGAGCTTCTGAGAATAATAAGTATTGAAAGTATTCTCACAGTTTTACATTAAAAATGTTGTAAATGTGAGGAGTGTCACAATGTGTATATTGTACACACTGTATATAATATACAGTGGAGTGTCAGTTACAGAGTACATTCCAGAAACTTTATGGAGCTTTGGTAGAAACTTACAAAGTAATAGACCACAGTTTTTTAAAGCAAATAAACAAAGAGAAACAGAAAGACTTCACTTAATATATGTATAGTAGATTTCAACAAAAATACATTTTAAATTCATATTTATTTTCAGTTTGAGGAAACAACTTTATTTTGTAACACTAAAATTTTAAGAAATAGTCTAAGAAATACCAGCCTTTAAATATATAATATAAATATATACAGTAATAAATAAAATGTTAAATGCATTTGAAATTCAGCAGTGTAAAATACAGAATATTTCCATACCATTTTTCTTTTTCTTTTTTTCTTATATTTTGGTATGCTCTTTGTTAGAAATACATGACCAACACTCTAATACCATTAAGCTTTTATTGAAAAAAAATATTATTGCATTGAACTATAGTCCAAGTAATTTATTGAATAACCTAAAAAATCTGCTTTGCATATACAATAGTGCAATTTACTTAGCCACAGTATAATAAAAAATGTTTTGTACAGATAATACAAAATAAAATTTTTGAATTATGTATCATATTGCCAGACTATCACTCAGTTTAATAACAAAGCAAAAACTTCAAATACAATCAAGTAAAGTGGGGATTTGTTTTAAACAGCTACATAACCAATTTACATTATCAACTATTTTATCATCTCTCACAAATAAAAGAACTGACAATTTAGCATGTTGGAAAAGCAATTTCTTCTTGAAAGTGATTGTTTCAATATGTTACTGTGTTTGGAAAAGCACTATTTTGAACAAGGATCATGGTCTACAACTGAAAACTAGAGTATATTCATTAAGAATACACATTCACGTATACACTCACAAGTGCACACACATACACTTCGTATATTTCCAATAGGCCTGACCTATGTTTCTGCAAAGATGCTCTTCCCCTCATACTTAAGAAAAGTGATGGGGTGCAAAATGAGGAAGTGACTTTGGGAGTGGAATTAAGAAAATGGATTGGGAGTTCTCCCTCTGACACAAAGCTGCATAAAATAATAATAACATAAGAGATCCTTTGATTTATCGGTCTAATGTTGGTTTATTCTAAACCTAACCCATTCAGCCACTGCTTCCATTTTTAATATAGCTTGACACAAAGCTATGTAACAATAACCTTCAAATGTCTACCTAGTAGAAGAGGTGGGTGATATTTTTGCTGGAATGGAATGACAACCTTTGAAAACCCTTTAGACCCAGGCTTATTGGCAGGAGACCTCATATGTTAGTAGGAAACTCCCATGTGATTGTGAAGTAGTTTCAGTCTGAGACACAAAGACAATAAAACTGTTTTCCTATTAGTCACTCACTTGCTTTTTAATAATGTTTCTATTTTTCAAAGAGAGTGCTTGTCTCTTCAGGAGTTTAGTAATTTAAAGAATCAAAATAAACCTTTCCCTGGGCCCTGCTGGACCAGAGATAAGCACAAGGTCAACTTTGCCCATAAGTATGTTAGCTACATACTGATGCATAGTATCAGTTAGATGCAAACTGATGTGTGAGATTCAGGTTCTTTTCATTGTGCTTTTGGAAAACTGGATCGCATATTTATATATTGTTCTTCAGAATATTTAACTATCTTTCTGAAAACTCCTGGGGAAATTTCTAGGGAAGATTGAGAAATGTGCTATTTGTTTGAGATGATCAGCAATGCTAGTTCACTAATACGGAGGCAATGACCTCTCCATAGAGCCTGAGGAAGGCATCTGGATGTTTCATTCATATACATCTAGACCATTGGGATACCAAGTGGTACCCTAAAGGGGAGAGGATCTTCATATCTCAAATTATTATTCCAAATGTTTGAGCTACATGATGTTTTAAGATCAGCTTGAAAGTATTACAGTAAACTTGAGAAGCTGTGTTACTGCCACCACCGAGAACTTTGTAAGTGAGCAACAAGTTATGCATAAAGGAGATAGCCAGATCCGGAAATACGATCCGGAGTAATTTTACTGATGGAATATTAGTTTAATGGGAAAGCTTTATAGGATTAGTATATATATTTCTATTCAGAGATAACAGGGAGATTTCCATTAAGTCCTGGCAGAAACTGAGGAAAAGGAGTCACTGTGAAATCTATTTTCTGTAAGTGAGATAGAAATTTCAGGTGATTATTCTGATTTTCCAATTATTATTGGAAAAAACTCTAGGACCCAAGATCTTTTCAAATTATTCTCCATATATTAATAATTTTCTATATTTTTATAACACATATAAACTCAAATTCGGCAAGAAATGATTGAGAAGATATACTTTCAGAAATTTACAGTTTTTCATACGAAGCATTTATTTTGGTTAACCATACCCTGAATCTAGACTATCTGATGTTCTCAATCTCTAAGAAAAATATATAGATAGGCGTGTGTGTGTGTGTACATGTGCATAAAGATTTTACAGTCTTTCTTAAAATATTTTCAGTTTTTAATTAAGAATTTATAGTTTAAGACAGATACAAAAACTTGCCTCAATGAAGCAAGTTTGAAAGTGTAATCCTGTACATGGAATTACCCTATAAATATTAGGCAATATGAATAAAAAACTTGAATACTGAAAACCAATTGTCTAATAATTGTGTAAATGGAAGTAAACAAGGCTGAAAATATAATAAAGTGCCAAATTTAAAAAATGGATCTATTTTAGAATTCAATATATATTTAGAATTTCTTGTATTTCATTTTCTTTCAAAGTATGAGAGATTTAAGTAGTGTAAAGAAGAGAAAGTTTGAGCCTTTACACACTATTTTGGGGCAGTAAGAGGATGGCTCAGAATGTTCAATATAGCAGGAAAGGCATTTTGAGTGTTATCAGAAGAAAAATGTTAATCCTAAACTAAGCCCTATGAATTAACCATCTGAAATTTGGAAATTATTCCAGAGGAAAATTAGATATGTCATTGATCACAAGCAAAATTCTAGAAAAACTAATCTGAAAATCCCCAAGTTTTAGTCACCCACATGTACAAAGTTCTTAAATATTTCAGTGATGAAGAATTTACAGCTTATACAAATAACTCAAGTGGTCCAATTCTTCACGTTGACTCAAAACCTACCTTTTTGTGATATTTACCCCCTCTTTCCTAAAGAGAATACATATGATCTTTCACACTACACAGCTCCATGCTACTATTCAGATATTTAAAGTTATTCCCTTTTATTTTCTTCCTCAGCAAGTACTTTTTTCTTTGGAATATACACTTTAGTTTTTTTTCCACCTGGCATTTCCCAGAGTCTGTTCTACAGAAAATTGAAATTTTATTCAGTCAATTTTTATTAGTTTACAGAACTCATGATTTTCATGAGTATAAAAACATAAAAGTGCTCTGGTCTCTTAATTAGTCAGACCTGCCACTTCTGAACCCATTTCAGCTTGCCAAAAACTCTCTTAAATTGTATACATATAGATTTCCAAAAGTGGTCTAATTTTTCCAAATTCTAAAAGAAATCCTTAAAGAATGAAATTGCACTGCTACCTTATACCATTAAAAAAATAACAAAATGGACTAAAAACTTGAATGTAAGACCTGAAACCATAAAGTTTCTAGAATAAAACATGGGTGGTAAGCTCCTTGACATGGATCTTGAAAATGATTTTTTTGTTGCCAAAAATAAGGGCAACAAAAGCAAAAATAAACAAGTGGTACTACGTTAAACTAAAAAGCTTTTGCACAGCAAAGAAAACCATCAGCAAAATAAAAGGACAACTATTTAGAAGAAAATTTCTGCAAATCATATGTTTCATAAAGGGTTAATATCCAAAAATATATGAAGAACTCAGACAACTAAACAGCAAAAACCAATCAATCAAAACACCCACAAACAATCTGATTTAAAAATGGACAGAGAATATAGATGGGCATTTGTCCCAAAGAAGACATACAAATGTCCAACAGGTATATGAAAAACTGCTCTTTATCGCCCTTCATCAGGGTAATGCAAGTCAAAACCGCAATGAGATACCACCTCACACCTGTTACAATGGCTATCATCAAAATGACAAGAGAAAAGTGCTGTGGAGAATCTGAAGAAAAGGGAACACTTGTACACTTCTGGTGGGAATGTAAATCGTTGCAGCCACTATAGAAATCAGTATGGAGGTTCTTCAAAAAATTAAAAATAGAAATGCCATATGATCCAGCAATTCCATTCTTGGTATTTATCCGAAGTAAATGAAAGCACTAATTTGAAAAGATAGATAAGCCCCCATGTTTATAGCAGCATTATTTATAATAGCCAAGACATGGAAACACCCTAAATATTTATCAGTGGATAAAGAAAATGTATATATACGAATGATATGTTTATTATACATAGTATATACATTACATATGTATGTATCCATATATGTATATATTATATATACAAGAGTGGGCAAAAGTAGGTTTACAGTTGTAATACAAATAAATAATACAATAAATAATACACTGACAGATCTCAGGTGGGAGGAGGTGGGGGGCAGGAAAATATTAACCAAAGAACTTATATGCATATATGCACAGCAACTTATATGCATATTTGCATAACCCATGGACACAGACAATTGTATTGTGGGGGAACAGAGGGAGGTGGGGGGCTGGGTAGAGGGGAGCAAAGGGAGGGAAATGGGGGACATCTGTAATACTGTCAACAATAAAAAAATAGAAAAAGAAAATTTGGCTTTGAATACTATGCTTGGCTTGAAACAAACAAACAAAAAGAATGAACTCTGTGTTTTATGTATTCACAACTGTAAACCTACTTTTGTCCACACCTGTATGTACATATATATATATATATATGTATGTATATGTGTGTATATATATATATGGATATGTATAATATAACCATGAAAAAAATGAAATTTTGTCATTTGGAACAACATGGATAGATCTTGAGAGCATCATACTATGTGAAATAAGTTGGACAGAAGAAGATAAATACCATATGATCTCACTTATATATGGAATCTAAAATGAAACAAAAACCAAAAACTAAACAAAAACTACTACAACAAAATAACTGAGCTCATGGATACATAGAAAACAGGTTTGTGGTTGCCCGAGGTGGGGGGTGGACAAAAATGAGTGAAGGGAGTCAAAACATTGATACTTTTCAGGCCAATAATAACTTTGAATACTTTCTATAAATTGATGATTCCCAAAAGTATATGTTTTCTTCACACTTTTACTCAAACTTTAGGCTCATATTTCCAACCACCAACTCAATATCTATAGTTCAAAATTTAACAGGCATCTCAAACAATGTTTAAACAGACCCTCCTCTCCCATCCTGCTCCTCCCACACTGTTCCTCATTGCAGTTAACAGCAAATCCACCCTTCTAGTGGCTTGTGAAAATCCATTATGTCATTGGGGATTCCTCTCTGTCTTATATCTTACACCCAATATGAAGCACACTTTCTCAGCCCCACTTTAAAATAAATCTAGTTTCACCACTTTTCCAGATTCCCACCACTGTCATTGAGCAAATCACTAAATGCTATTCTCTGACATTGCTTTCTACAAATTGGCTTCTATATCCCTACCTTGACTCCCCTAGAGATTATTCACAGTGCAATAACTGAGTGGTCCTGATAAAACCAAGACAGATCATGTTGATTCTCTGCCAAAATTATCCAATATCTTCTCATCTTACAATAAAAGCTGGGCATGATAATGGTTGATGAGATCCTAAATGATTTTGCTCCAAAATTACTTATCTCCTGTAATTCATCCCCTGAAGCCCCCTTCTAAGCCAGTGTTCTCCTGCTGTGTCTTGAACATGGCAGCTCACTCAATAGGTTGTTGAAACCTGATCTTTTCTTAGCCTAGAATGCTCGCTCTCTCACTTACTTCAGGTCTTTGCCAAAATACCACTTTCACAGTGAAGCTTCCCCTGACTATTTGATTTAAAATTGTACTTTACCCACTACTCCCCCTCAATCCCCTTTACTTGCCTTTCCTACTTATTTCCCTCAACAGTATTTATCATCTGATATATTACATATTTCACTTGTCTGTTCTGCTTTTTGTCTTCATGACTCAACTAGAATTAAACTACAGTATGGCATTATTTGATTATTATATCTCCAGCAATTAGGTTATTGCCTAACTCATTGCCCTTAATAATTATTTGTTGAATGAATGAGAAAATAAAGTAGATAAATGACAAATAAAATACTTTTATTTTTGTACTATTTGTTTTTAGTATACCTGTTATAGTTACCAGTGATTGTCTCTTCCTTTACATTAAACCATTCTTCTTAAAATTATATCTATAAGTCAGTAATATCTATATCCAATATTTCTCCCATTATAAAAATAGAGATTTGTTTTCCTAACTCCTTCTATTCTGCATGTTTTCTCAGACAATTTGTGTCATGAAGCCCACTTTTGTAAAATTCTTCTAAATGTGAAGATTCATTTGAAGTGGCCAGGAAATACTTTTCTCTATATGTTCCAAATTTCTTATACATGTTGTTTTTATGATTTCCACACTAAAGAACTTTCTTTACTAGAAAAAGTAAAATGAAATAAGATTTAGGTAACACTATATTTTTTTCATTAGCTTATTTACCCCTAGCAGTAAGCAATAATCAGAAGCAAAAGGTCAAATTCTTTTGATTTTTTAAATGGGATATTAAAAAGACATTATCCTCTCTGTTCATTTTGATATATGTCTTTTGTGTTACTATTTATGGATGTATGGCACTTCAACAATTACTCTGAATATTTTCCTTTTCAATTTATGTTGGATTGTTTAAAGAACTACATTTTCCTACCTCACTGGAATCTTTTATAATTATAGTTTTCCTCTTGTGATGCCACAGCTTTTACAATCACCCACCCTGGAGTACAAGTTATCTTTTATTTAAAAGGTGAAGTCTGCTTTCCCATAGTTTAAGATAGTATATCTAGTGAACATTTTCATCACTGATAATGTAAGATAGTCATTTCCATGACATCAGTTCGTATCAATCTATCTTTGTTAGTTAAAATTAAGTGCCAAGTAGAGGTTCTCTGGCCTAACCTTCTGAGAGATTAAATTGTCACAAAGACAATTATAAAAATTAATAGGACTTCTAGTGAGATCTCCATAATTACTCTGTCTTGGCTCTATGTCAACTTTGTAATCTGTTTTAGGGAATAGTCATCCACATTACTTTTATATGTGCTGGAACATGTGTCATCTATTTTTATAAGAAATATTTTATTATTTTATTTCCTTTGAATTCACTCAAAGGTTATCAATGTTCTTTTATAATCATTTTTTTTGAGTTCTTGCTACTTGATGCCTTTCCTCCACTTTTCTCTTCCCTTTAGATAGCTAGATTTTTTTTCCTGCCGTATTCAAGTGAAAATTCCCATTCCACAGGTTTCTGGTAATATCTAGAAAACTACATCTTTTTATGTTAAAATTTCAAATTCTGTTTCTCTCTCTCCCTCCCTTTCCCTCTCTCCCCCCCTCTTATTTATTCTCTCCATCTTAGCCTCACCAGCATCAGAGATGCTCTCTCCTAGTATTCTCCAAGTACTAAGAAATTAACTTTTCAATTTCATTTCCCACATCTGCACAGAGGGATGATAACAATGATCTCAAAAAATAGTTGTGATAGCCAATGCAATTTTGAGAAAGAAGAACAAAGTTAGAGGTATTATGCTACCTGATATAAAACTATGCTACAAAGCTATAGTAATCAAAACAGCATGGTACTGGCATTAAAACAGACACATAGATCAATGGAACAGAAAAGAGAGCGCAGAAATAAACCTACCCCTATATGTCAACCTATGACAAAATAGGTACAATGGTGTAAAGACAGTCTCTTCGATGGAACTAGACCACATTCTTATACCATATACAAGAATAAACTCAAAATGGATTGAAGACTTAAATGTAAAATTATAAACCACAAAACTCCTAGAATAAAAGGTTGGCAGTAAACTCTTTGACACTGCTCTTAGTAATATTGTTTTCAATATATCTCCTCAGGCAAAGGAAACAAACAAAAAAATAAACAAATAGGACTACATCAAACTAAAAAGTTTTTGCACAGCAAAAGAAACCACTATCAACACAAAAAGGCATTCTACTGAAGAGAAGAATATATTTGCCAGTGATACACCTGATAAGGGGTTAATATCCAAAATATATAAGGAATTCATAAAATTTAATACCAAAATAATAAATAATCTAGTTTAAAAATGGGCAAAGGACCTGAACAGACATTTCTCCAAAGAGGACATAGAGATGAGCAATAGACATATGAAAAGATGCTCAATATCACTAGTCATCAGGGAAATGCAAATTAAAATAACAACGTGATATCGCCTCACATCTGTCAGAATGGCTACCATCGGTAAATCAACTACCAATTGTTGGTGAGAATGTGGAGAAAATAAAAACCTCTGTGCACTATTGTCAGGATTATAAATTGGTACAGTCACTGTGGAAAACAGTATGGAAACACCTCAAAAAATTAAAAATAGAACTACTATATGACCCAAAAATTGCACTTTGGGGTATTTGTTTAAAGAAACTCAAAACTATAATTTACAAGAATATATGTACTCCTATGTTTATTGCAGCATTATTTACATTAGCCAAGATATAGACGCAACTTAAGTATCCATCAATAGACAAATGGATAAAGAAGAGGTGGTACATAAAGATAGTGAAATATTACTCAGCCATGAAAAAGACAGGAATCTTACATTCAAGACAACATGGATGGACCTAGAGGGTATTATGCTAAGGGAAATAAGTCAAACAGAGAAGGAAATAATCAGATGATTTACTTATATGTGCAATCTAAAAAACAACAAACAAACAAAACTGAAACAAACTCATAGATACAAACAAATTGATGACTGCCAGATGTGAGGGGGCTGGGTAAAAAAGGAGAAGTGACTAAGAGGTACAAATTGCCAGTTATAAAAACAGTCATGGAATGAAAAGTGTGGCACAGGGAATATAATCAACAATATTGTAATCACTATGTATGGTATCAGATGGTTACTAGGCTTATTGGGGTGAGCACTTCATAAGGTACAGAAATGTTAATCACTATGTTGTACCCATGAAACTAATATAATATTCTATGTCAATGCTAAATGAAAAATAAATATTAAAAATAAAGTGTTTGTTCAGAAAAAAATACAACTGTGAAGTTTAAATAAGATAATGTGGATGAAGTACTTAGCCTGACTCTCCCGACATATGACATACAGATCTTCAGTAAATCTAGCTCTCTTTCCCGTGAAGCCAAGGTTGAAGGAGATGCCCGTTACCTTCTAGTGGTAGAAGAGTTTGCACCATAATACACGGTGGTGGATGACTGATCACCTCCATTTCTGTTTAGTTCAGTTTTGTCTGAAACCAAACCTTATGGGCAATGTACGGTCATACAAGTTTTTCTTTCACTTTAAGAATATAAAAAACAAAGTAAACTTGTGGGCCATTCAGAAACCTAAATGTAAGAAATGCAAATTCTGTGAGCCTGAAAACATTTTAAATGCATATTTAAAATCATTTGTAAGTTTTCATGAATGAAATGAATTTTCATTCATCATCATTCACTGTGTTTTACAAGTACCTAGCACAGTTGAATAAAACACGCCAAATACTTTTTAACATTTTTCCAGTAAAGAGAATGTAAAAATTCTGACATTTCCAAACCTTTACCCTGCCACTTATACATATATTGGCTGAACATGGTAACATTTCTGAGAATAAAGAAAATATAATATTTAGCCCCTTTAATATTTAAAAGATTGACCAACATATTTGAATGTTATTCTGAGTATATTTTATTTCCCATTAAATACTAATGATAGTTTTTATGTTTTCTCATACAAAAATCAAACATTCTAAATTTTAGATGGTGATTTTTACAATTACAAAAATTATTGTGTGTGAAATAAAGACAATGCAATTTTTCACAGACACTACTACAAGTGTAATCTGTGTAAAGATGGTTTTTCATTGAAGAGTAGTAGTTCTTACTCTCAATTAATCAAAAAAGTTCTTGCCTTCTCTTATTTCCTATGAAAATATAGATTATATTGATTGAAACAGATTATTCAGATTGAAAGCTTTGTTAATAGTTAACCATAAAAATTATTACTTTTAATAATGTTCATTTTACTGACCTTTTATTATAATCTGATGAATAATACCAAATGTGCATTCATTCATTCACTCACTCAACAAATACCTGGAACATATGGTATTATGTTCCATTTGATTTTCTTTGTAGTATTAATGATCTGTCTGAATGTTTTCTGTTATCATTTTATAATATTATGTGAGAATTCATTCAAACGGATCTTTAACACTTTTCCCTCTCTCTTTCCATAAAATTGTTTTAAATTTGTCCTATTATTTTTGCAAGTTAAAAGAAATTCTTAAAATGTTCCTATTTCAATATTGGCAATTTCAGTTCATATTTATATATTGGTCACATTTTGAATAGGCACCAATATTTAAATCCGATAGTAATCAGATAGAACACTTTAAATATATCATTTTGTAGGTAGTGGCAATTTGTTTCATTTATCCCCAAGAGAGGCTTTAATATCAGTTCAAGTGCGCTGACACGTTTAAGGCCTCTTTCACTCCATTTAACTGTTGCATCTGACTGGAGCAAGAATGATGGCAAAGATCTTGACCTTGAAACACTGGTTGAATTAAAGGATTCAAGTGGATGATAGAAGCTGTGGCTGGGTTTAAGTGAGGGCCAAACAACGTGGGGATGAATGCTGCCGGGGGCAGGGGCTGAAGTGCTATGTGAGATGGGTGGAAGGGGGCTGCAGTGACCAAATGTAGGGGGCGACCCGCCATGAAAGTGGGGTGTGCAGGGATGATGGCTGGAGTCAGCGGGGAAAATGGGAATGGAGTAAAATGTGGCTGTGAGAGGGGATGCAGGTGAGCTATTGGGAGATGACCGCCCTGGGAGTTTATAGAAGCAGAAACAGCAAAATGCTGCAGGAACGTGTGGTGGATGGTGGTGAAAGAAGCGTGCTGGTGAACCGGGACTGTCTGCACAGCTGAGGCTGCAGAGAAGGTGGCCGGCCCCGCAGCAGGCAGCACCCGGAGATGCTTTGATAGGAGCTGTTTCTGCATATGCTGCTGGGCTTGTAGCTGGAGGAGCTTATATTTATCTATTTCATCAGGAGAAAATGTCACTGGCTGTTGAATTAAAGGGGGAGAGATAGGTTTATGATACAACTCTAATTCATCTGCTGCTGTGTCTTGCTTCTGCATAGTTCTGTCATAGTAAGGGTCCAAACTCCCCTCTGCATGATTCGGATGCATGCTTACATCCTGCGAGTTTAGGTTTATTTGGTCTTCTTTGGTCTCAGGAACGCCAGGATATCTATTAGATGGAAAAGCACCAGGGAAATCATTTGGTACTGCATCACAGCTTTGAATAAAAGGTTGGACTTCACTTGGTAAAGGTTTTGACTGTTCTATTGTTGGGTTCTTTTTCATGCTCGGTGACTGAGACTCTGCTACTATATGAATTATACCTTTAGAAAGACGGTTATCACAATCAGCGTCTACTAAAACAGTAAAGTTATTTGTCTGTGAACTGTTGACTTTGTCTTTCTCAAGGGTTCTTGGAATTGCAGCGCCTCTGTCATTATTTCTTTTACTTGGGGTTTGTATTTTTTCAGACAAAGGCAATGCTGGTCTGTTACAGCTTGGTGCTGTAATTTGAATTGTGCACTGGATCTGTGAATGAGCCTCTGATTCATTTTTACAACTGTTTGAAGAGACCTCAAAATTAGCTGATTGCTTCTGACACTTCTTGGCTTGAACTCTTTCTAAAAGGCTTTTGGCTGTCACCGCCGTCTTCTCTCCTCTTGTAACGTTTAACTCTGTGGTTTCTGAAGGGTGGCTGGAACAGCTCCTCAGAAGACAGCTGATATTCCCAGACTTACACTGCACGGGTTTTACGTTTCCCAGATCACAAAGGTGAGGGCTGTGCAAAGATTGTTGACTTCTTTCGCTTTTATTTAAGTAATACATTCTCTCTCTTGAGTAAGAGCCCAGTTGGCCGTGCTGGGGTCCCTGGCAATCAGGTGGTTTTCCACGATTCCCAGCACAGAAAACCTGTGAGCTAGTATTACACTGGGTACCTCTCCTGGACTTTGGCCCTGAAAATTGTTGATTTTTGCCCAGTTTATATCTTTCTCTGCAGTGACCATATTTACGTTTTGAGTATTTTTCATTTTTAAACGATTCCCACAATTTGCAGCTTCTATCTCTCTGCATTTCTGACTGCAGGCAGTCTCTCTTCGCTAGCTCACCAGACAAGCAGAAGCAGCTGTGCTTTTGGCGTTTCTCTTTGTGTCTTTTAACTGAGTTGTGTTCTCTTTGACAAAAGTAGAGCCAATTGCCTCTGCCAGGACTACTGGACCTGTGACTTGAAGAAGTACTTCTCAAGCTGGATGTGCTGTCGGGGGATGTGTCTGAAGGGCTGGGACGTCTATCTACAGACACCTTTGGAGGACTTCTCTGGTCACTTCGGTTTCTACAGTCGGGCACCCTGTTGGTCATGCTGATGTGGTTACTATTCAAAATCACACTGAAGTCCTGCCCATGGTCACTGTGACCCCTTACTGTGTAGGGACTAGAATTCCAGGTGAACTGATTTGCGTCTTCAAAATCTGAATGAGAATCACAAGGAATCAGTTTATGCTTTTTAGTCCTAGGGATGTAAGAAGCAAAAGACAGGCCCTCGTTTGCATCATTGAGAACTACCCTTCGGCAGCTTTGCCAGTGGGTCCTTAAAGGTTCCTTCAGTTCATTATCACTCCTATTATTGTTTCCTACACAATTCTTCAGAGAGATATCAAGGTAAGCAGGCACTTCAGGATTTTTCATTTCTAAATTACTGGCACTAAAATTGTGTTTACTCATGTTTGGCTCGGAATCACTGTGTCCCAAATTATATTTTCTCTGGGAATTTTCCCAATCTGGATTAGCTGTCATCATCTTTGGTTTCAGAGATTGATTATCTCCTTGGATCAATTTTTGTTGGTCTTTGATTAAACCTGAGACTTGGCTCTCTATTTTAGTCTTCATTTCTAAGGGCTCCTTAATCAATTCTGTTTTTAAGTCCTCTGGATCACGGCCATCCTTTGCGTTCCGAGAAATCTTAAAATCAAAATATAATGGGTTGCAGCCATAAGAGATACAGGGCTCCGTTTTTGTAAAGAGCAGCAGTTCTGTAGGCCATTGGAGGGTGGTGTGGCCATCCTTGCTTTGTACGTGCAGATAAGGCAATGGTTTGGACTTCACATCATGGGAACATGCTTCTCTGTGGAGCCTTTGCACATTTTTGCTAACTCTTTCTGTTTCATCTAAGGATTTTTCTCCCTTCTTTCTGGAGTTGGAATTCAGATGCACTGGATTGTTTTGCTCACTTGGCTCCAGTGATGGAAACTCATCCAGACATTCAAATATCCTGGCTTCACTGAGCTTGTAAACGTTTGGTGGGCTGGAGGAAGCATTTGCTTGGCATGCATGATTAATGCGGCTTTCTGAAAGGTTCTTCAATGTCTTTCTAGTTTCTTTTTCTCTTTTGGAAGGAGTAAAATCCATATCTGAAAGATGAATGTTTGACTCAGAGAGTGAAGCACGAATGCCAATCGAATCTTCTAATGTTTCAATGGAGTCATTTTTGTCTTGCAGAATTTGAGAGCTTAGGGAGAAGCTATTGTGTAAAACACTTTCCAGGTGGCTCGATGGGATGTTTATATCTCCTCCCTCAGTGAGGTGTGTACCCTCGTTTGCAAACCTGCGGCACTTGCATTTCTCCACAGTTCGTTTTGTTTTATAGATGGGTGACTTGGTGCAATCATGGGTCTCTTCTGTGTTCTCACTAAAAACTGATGCTGAAGATTCTAATTTTACGTGCACTTTTTTGGAGAAAGAAAAGGATACTCCTGTCCGGTGATTTGCATTACTGAGATCTGAAGATGTTTGTGGTACCCGCTTCCCAAACAAATAAAGTCTGTCTGTCTGTAACTGGTGTCGACCTGGCGTGGTAGGCCGCTGTTTGTCAGACATGCTCCTGGGGAGGTTCTTTCCTTTAAGGAGAAGAGCAGTCTTCACGCAGGATACTTTCCTTCCATTCTTAACTGGGAAAATTCCTTGCTGGAGTTGCTTTTCTATGGCTACCCTGGGGGCTTTGTATGCTGGTCCATTTCCAGAAACACTGTAAATACAGTAAATATGAAAATGATTTAGGCATTAGATTTGAAACAATATCCGTATGTGAACATTTCATAGTGTTTCTACATAGTGTTTCTACAATGGGTTATCCTAACATTTATGAACTCTGTCTACTGCTACATAACCATTTTCCTGTGCTTATAACTCAGTATATACCTATGTTTCAAAGTGGCTATTTCTAAGTTGCATCATTTAACTGTATTCTTTCAAAATTGGCAAAAATCAGTAGCATGTGAATATCTTATGCTAGGGCTGCAAAAGAAAATAAAGCATTGCATTTATGTTACAATATATATCCTCCAGAACACATCAGTTTTTGGAATAAAAATTTATCATTCTTTCACAAAGAGTTTTTCGATCAGTACTTTCAGATTAAATAAGAAATTAAATGGAGTTGTCACTTCCAAGGTATAAAAATATATCTTTAATTTTTTTTGTATAAGTTCTAGTATTTTATAATTTTTGTTTCCTCAGTTTCTAAATTCCTTTATATTTGCTTTCTTTTGAAGAGGGGTGGTTACTTCTTTCCTTATGACTTGTCACTATTTTGGCTAATTATAATAAATGTATAATAAAGTAACACATTTACAAGTGATCTCAATATCTTCAATTACCTTGAAATCTTTTCCTTTGCTTCTTACTCACCAAAATATTTTCTTTCTGCCTTTTGTACATATATATTTTCTTTTGGCAGCTTTGAAAAGATTATTCATTTTACTGAGCATAATTGGTAATTCAGGTAGAAAATGGGAAACAGAAAGATACATAAAAGATGCAACTCTTTAAATTAAAATTATCTCCTTAATGTTGTACCTGTAGAACCTCTACTACAAAGCAAGGTCATATGGAGGGAAGACAGTACAAGTCTCATCAGTTATCTGATTACTTTTCGCCGCCTTTCTTTTTTCTTTCCCTTTTCTTTTTCTTTTTCCACATGCTTCAATGTGTGTGTGTGCTTGCTTTTTTCCATTTTAGAGTTTTATTTTATTTTTATCTAGTCATTGGTTGCTGATGTATAAAATACTAAAAAAACAACTTGCTATCTTTCCCACATGTAGTTAAACTCTAATAAAGAAGAGTGCATGCTGAGCCCTCAGCTGAGAAAGCCTTTCCTATCCCCTAAGGCACGACTATCTGGCCAATCAGCGTGGAGCTCTGGACTCCCATTTCTTTTGTCCACCAAATTTCATGTGCTTTGCTTCATTTTCCACGCATTTAATATTACAGAGACATATTTAATCAGCCTCCTTTTATTCATTTTTGAAATGCATCAGCTCGAGCATTGTAAAATTTTTATAATTTTTCATTTTTATTAGTGTAATATTTTATTATATTTATTATATAGACCATACTTTTATATTTATTTTATATAATAAATCATATATCTATAATACTTTACCAGACCATCGTTACAGATCGATTTCTTTCGGTTAGTTTTTGCCAGTGCTTTTGGGCACTTTCAATTCAACTTTATTCAGCTCAGAAACATCTCATATTTCTCTGATTATTGCGTCCTCTCTTCCTGTTTTCTTGTCCTGGGATTTATGTGTTAACTTTATTGACTCTCCTGAATATATTTTCAGATCTTATTATTTCCCTCAGTACTCTAGGGTCTCTAGTCTTTTTCTCTAGTTCAGAACAAATTTCTTATTTTTAATTTCTATTTTACCGATTAAAATTTTACAATGTTCAATCTGTTGTTTACCATGCCTATCTGGATTTAAATTTACAAACAAAAATTTCAGCCACTATTCAGTCCTTAGTAATTTCAGATTGTCCTCTAAATTTTGAAATTTTATAAAACTACATTCTTTTATTTACTGTAACTCTTTTGTAATAAACACTTTCCTCTTACTCATTACATTAATCCCCTGTTTAAATCTTTTAAAAAACTTCCTTTAGAGAAGGTATTTACACATCTTTGTCATGAGAAATGAAGAGAAACATTCTAAGATGTATGGGTTATTTTATAACGGAAAATAGGGAGCATGAGGTTTACTATAGTTCGGTCTTTTAAAGTGCCTGCAGCCTGGGGACAGAGGGATGAGGTACAGAAACTTCTGTAGCACTGAATTTTGCCTAACTACCAAAGAGATTCTTTTCTATATTTGTAGCCTCACTTTGGATTAAGTAGGAGCTATATTTTTGTATTAAGTTGACTTCTCCAGAATCTCATTCAATCTGATATCATCTGCACTACACTTAGCAGAAATTATTCCAAAAGCCTGGTGTATAAATATTATCATTCTACTCCTCCTGATTCCGTTATGATGTAGATATTTTACTATCTTTATATTTTTCCTATATATTTTTCCTTAATAATATTTTTGCTTATTATATGCTGGTACTGTTTTGTGCGTTTTCTTGCTTTAACTTACATTAGTCTAAATGTTCTTTTTTTATTGCTGTTTTATTTTACCATTTATCTTTCTAATGTGCAAGCTTCTTCCCTTTATATTCTTTTAAGCATTTTGAAAGCTCTTTGCTCTTATTGTTTTTGTATATTTGGCTTTCCCTGTCCTTAATTTTTGTGTTTATTTTATCATCCAATGTACACTTATTATTATATTTTTTCATGAATTTTAACATTTTATCTTCATTATTAATCTTTTGCACTTCTTATTTTGTGCTTTAAACTTTTGATCCCATTGCTTTATAAGCTTTAATTTCCTTTATCTTAAATCTAATTTATTTTTATTATTTTGGAAAATCCTAACTTTCTATCTTTGTGATGTTTTAAATTCTATTATTTAAATACAAGTTTATGCCTCATAATATAATTAAAGGTTTAATTTTTATAGTTATATCCTCACTTATGATTTCACTTCTTCCTCTAGAATTTTCTTCAGTTTCTGTCTGTGATTTTGATTAATTATTTTTGTTTATAATAAAAATGTGACAATTAATGAATTGTCCATTCCAATAGTTCTCTGAAAATTATAATTTGTGGCAACTCAATACACACGTAATTTAATTCTTTGTTGTGCAAAAAATATACTTTTCAAACAGGAAACAAAACATATCAAAATAAGATGATTTCTTTACATGATATAATTTCCTAATGTTCCACATTATTTAGCTCTTATATTAGGAAATTCATATTCTCAGAACAGTGGTCCTAATTTTTTTTTTAATGTTTTAATTGATTTTTATTTTAGAGGGTGAGAGGAAGAGAGAGAGAGACAGAGAAAGAGAGAAGGAAATATCGATGTGAGAAACAACATCAATTGGTTGCCTCCTGCATGCACCCTGACCAGGGTTCAACCCGTTACTTGGGCATGTGCCCTGACCAGGAATCAAACCGGCGACCTTTTGGTGCAGGGACAATGCTCAACCAACTGAGCCACACCAGCCAGGGAATGGTCCTACAATTTTTAAAATTTGGGAAAATACCCATATCTGCACTATACTTAAACTTACACATATAGAAGTTCACAAACAGATTGAACCTCTCTGCATACAATAACTGGTCTGTCTGAGAAACCAAGTTGGGTTGAACTACCCAAGCGATGGCCAAAGGCTGTCTTTTATAAGATCCATTAACAGTTTCTGCCATCATTTTAAAAATCAGCCTCATACAAATATTCCTACTACTATTAAACTCACACGTCTTTTCCATAGGGTCATGAAAGAATCCTCCTGTTATCTGTATCATCTACTCAGAAGTCCTCATTATGAGAATAAAGGACAAAGAAAGTTGTCCAGGAAAGGGGTAATACAGATTTTTTAAAAATTTTATTTCTTATTTTCATTTGTCAAATCAGCTGCCAGAATGAAAATATTTAATAATTCTATTAAGTGACTTCCCTTAGGCCCTGAGGCAGCAGCTTAAGCAGAGAGGAAAATTATCTGGAAGGCAGATCCTGGGTACTAAAAAAAAAAAAAAAAAAATTAAATAATTTTCCTACTCCCAAGTTCTGTTGCTAGAAATCTAAGCACCTACTGTTTTCTTAACAATATGAAGAGGTGGGGATCTAGGCCTGCCTACTCTATAGAGGTTATGCTTAGGTTGTTATTGTTTAGTTAATAAGATTTCCAGAGGGACAGGTAACCGCAATAGGGTGATTTTTAAATTTGATTTAATTTGGAGGACAATGGGTAGCTCTGCAAACTTAGAACTTTTAAACAAAAGGATCATCACCATCACCGTCATCATTATGAAGGCTCTTCTGATCCATTGTCTGTTTCTCCCAAAAGAAAATATGGAATGAGTGAGCAGAAATGTAGAGGTATGACAACTTTTATATTAAAAAAAAAATAACCAAAATTATGCTTATTAAGGCTACTTGGATTTTCTATTGGATGTTCTTAAAGGACCTATCTAAGAGGTGTCTCACTATAGTGAGCCTTGTCCTTCTTTTATAATCTGATTTATTGCACCTCATAATTAATCACCCAGGAATTAACATCTAACCTATATATTTTTTTCTTGCAAAGTACCATAATAACCATTCGATGTTTCCTTCTGAGTTCCGTTTTAACAAGGACGGTCTAATATCTTATTCACACTGGGTTTGAATAAAATATTATAAGATCCTCAGTGTGTTTTAAAGTAAAAAGCTCAGTACGAAATGTGTGTGCTGGTCCTGTGACCTCATAGCATGGGGTTTGTATCAACCTCACACCTCCGGATACATGCTTTTCCAACCTTTATTTTGCCTTCTTACCAAATTTCTCTTATTTTTAACATGCTTATATTTTATGTATTTTCATAACTTAAATTAACCTAAGATAATTCATGTACAAATACATGAATATATATATAAGCTTAGTACTGTGTTTTTACTCATAATTAATCCTAAAAATAAATATTTTTTATAATCAAACTTGAGGTCTAATATTTTATGGTACCATGATTGAGTCATTCCCTCCCAAGTTTATTGTATATTGCCTTTCTTTTTTTATTGAATATTGGGGTGACATAGGTTAATAAAATTATATAGGTTTAAAGTGTACGATTCTATAATGCATCATCTGTACACTGTGTTATGTGTTCACTACCCATTGTCAAGTGTCCCTCCGTCACCATATATCCCCCTATACCCTCTTCTGCCTGCCCCACCCCTTTCCCTCCGATAATCACCATGTTGTCTGTGTCCTGAGGGTATTTTGTGTGTGTGTGTTCTTTACTTAATCCCCTCACCTTTTGCACCCAGCCCTC